>NW_026907036.1:137500-288046 GCF_033978795.1 Nerophis ophidion | reverse complement strand
GGGACGTGAGTGCAAGTGGCACCATGTCAGTGTGGTGAGGAGCTCAAACACATTACAGGAGTTGAGGCACAAAAGAACAACCATATTTACATTGTCTTGCGTGGTTGGGCTGAGGGGTCCGTTGTGACACTGCAGGGGAACCGAAGCTCCACCCCCTGTAGAGCTCTCATAAATAAGTCCTCCTCCTACTCCACCGGCTCATTCGCTCTCCAGCTGTCGATGAGGGGACATCCAGCTGTGAAGACAAGTAAGAAGCCGTGTGTCAGAGAACAGCCAACCTGATGAGGTCTGAGGGACCGAAACGCGTCGTTGGACAGCCACAAACATTTGGCCGTGTTTGCCACCACACTGCACACCCAGGAGTTTGGCGTTGTACGCCTTCGGGGTTCTCGGGGGGTTCTGCGACTGGTGTGGGCGTCGCCCGGGCGGGCTGCAGACGGACCGAGCACACCCTTACCCCAACCCTAATCCTAACCCCAAACCTAACCCGCCAGTGCCTCCAGTCCGTCTTTGGGTGGCGTTCTGCCGGTCGTGGGGCTTCCTGGGGACTCTGTTTGCGAGGGACGTGAGTGCAAGTGGCACCATGTCAGTGTGGTGAGGAGCTCAAACACATTACAGGAGTTGAGGCACAAAAGAACAACCATATTTACATTGTCTTGCGTGGTTGGGCTGAGGGGTCCGTTGTGACACTGCAGGGGAACCGAAGCTCCACCCCCTGTAGAGCTCTCATAAATAAGTCCTCCTCCTACTCCACCGGCTCATTCGCTCTCCAGCTGTCGATGAGGGGACATCCAGCTGTGAAGACAAGTAAGAAGCCGTGTGTCAGAGAACAGCCAACCTGATGAGGTCTGAGGGACCGAAACGCGTCGTTGGACAGCCACAAACATTTGGCCGTGTTTGCCACCACACTGCACACCCAGGAGTTTGGCGTTGTACGCCTTCGGGGTTCTCGGGGGGTTCTGCGACTGGTGTGGGCGTCGCCCGGGCGGGCTGCAGACGGACCGAGCACACCCTTACCCCAACCCTAATCCTAACCCCAAACCTAACCCGCCAGTGCCTCCAGTCCGTCTTTGGGTGGCGTTCTGCCGGTCGTGGGGCTTCCTGGGGACTCTGTTTGCGAGGGACGTGAGTGCAAGTGGCACCATGTCAGTGTGGTGAGGAGCTCAAACACATTACAGGAGTTGAGGCACAAAAGAACAACCATATTTACATTGTCTTGCGTGGTTGGGCTGAGGGGTCCGTTGTGACACTGCAGGGGAACCGAAGCTCCACCCCCTGTAGAGCTCTCATAAATAAGTCCTCCTCCTACTCCACCGGCTCATTCGCTCTCCAGCTGTCGATGAGGGGACATCCAGCTGTGAAGACAAGTAAGAAGCCGTGTGTCAGAGAACAGCCAACCTGATGAGGTCTGAGGGACCGAAACGCGTCGTTGGACAGCCACAAACATTTGGCCGTGTTTGCCACCACACTGCACACCCAGGAGTTTGGCGTTGTACGCCTTCGGGGTTCTCGGGGGGTTCTGCGACTGGTGTGGGCGTCGCCCGGGCGGGCTGCAGACGGACCGAGCACACCCTTACCCCAACCCTAATCCTAACCCCAAACCTAACCCGCCAGTGCCTCCAGTCCGTCTTTGGGTGGCGTTCTGCCGGTCGTGGGGCTTCCTGGGGACTCTGTTTGCGAGGGACGTGAGTGCAAGTGGCACCATGTCAGTGTGGTGAGGAGCTCAAACACATTACAGGAGTTGAGGCACAAAAGAACAACCATATTTACATTGTCTTGCGTGGTTGGGCTGAGGGGTCCGTTGTGACACTGCAGGGGAACCGAAGCTCCACCCCCTGTAGAGCTCTCATAAATAAGTCCTCCTCCTACTCCACCGGCTCATTCGCTCTCCAGCTGTCGATGAGGGGACATCCAGCTGTGAAGACAAGTAAGAAGCCGTGTGTCAGAGAACAGCCAACCTGATGAGGTCTGAGGGACCGAAACGCGTCGTTGGACAGCCACAAACATTTGGCCGTGTTTGCCACCACACTGCACACCCAGGAGTTTGGCGTTGTACGCCTTCGGGGTTCTCGGGGGGTTCTGCGACTGGTGTGGGCGTCGCCCGGGCGGGCTGCAGACGGACCGAGCACACCCTTACCCCAACCCTAATCCTAACCCCAAACCTAACCCGCCAGTGCCTCCAGTCCGTCTTTGGGTGGCGTTCTGCCGGTCGTGGGGCTTCCTGGGGACTCTGTTTGCGAGGGACGTGAGTGCAAGTGGCACCATGTCAGTGTGGTGAGGAGCTCAAACACATTACAGGAGTTGAGGCACAAAAGAACAACCATATTTACATTGTCTTGCGTGGTTGGGCTGAGGGGTCCGTTGTGACACTGCAGGGGAACCGAAGCTCCACCCCCTGTAGAGCTCTCATAAATAAGTCCTCCTCCTACTCCACCGGCTCATTCGCTCTCCAGCTGTCGATGAGGGGACATCCAGCTGTGAAGACAAGTAAGAAGCCGTGTGTCAGAGAACAGCCAACCTGATGAGGTCTGAGGGACCGAAACGCGTCGTTGGACAGCCACAAACATTTGGCCGTGTTTGCCACCACACTGCACACCCAGGAGTTTGGCGTTGTACGCCTTCGGGGTTCTCGGGGGGTTCTGCGACTGGTGTGGGCGTCGCCCGGGCGGGCTGCAGACGGACCGAGCACACCCTTACCCCAACCCTAATCCTAACCCCAAACCTAACCCGCCAGTGCCTCCAGTCCGTCTTTGGGTGGCGTTCTGCCGGTCGTGGGGCTTCCTGGGGACTCTGTTTGCGAGGGACGTGAGTGCAAGTGGCACCATGTCAGTGTGGTGAGGAGCTCAAACACATTACAGGAGTTGAGGCACAAAAGAACAACCATATTTACATTGTCTTGCGTGGTTGGGCTGAGGGGTCCGTTGTGACACTGCAGGGGAACCGAAGCTCCACCCCCTGTAGAGCTCTCATAAATAAGTCCTCCTCCTACTCCACCGGCTCATTCGCTCTCCAGCTGTCGATGAGGGGACATCCAGCTGTGAAGACAAGTAAGAAGCCGTGTGTCAGAGAACAGCCAACCTGATGAGGTCTGAGGGACCGAAACGCGTCGTTGGACAGCCACAAACATTTGGCCGTGTTTGCCACCACACTGCACACCCAGGAGTTTGGCGTTGTACGCCTTCGGGGTTCTCGGGGGGTTCTGCGACTGGTGTGGGCGTCGCCCGGGCGGGCTGCAGACGGACCGAGCACACCCTTACCCCAACCCTAATCCTAACCCCAAACCTAACCCGCCAGTGCCTCCAGTCCGTCTTTGGGTGGCGTTCTGCCGGTCGTGGGGCTTCCTGGGGACTCTGTTTGCGAGGGACGTGAGTGCAAGTGGCACCATGTCAGTGTGGTGAGGAGCTCAAACACATTACAGGAGTTGAGGCACAAAAGAACAACCATATTTACATTGTCTTGCGTGGTTGGGCTGAGGGGTCCGTTGTGACACTGCAGGGGAACCGAAGCTCCACCCCCTGTAGAGCTCTCATAAATAAGTCCTCCTCCTACTCCACCGGCTCATTCGCTCTCCAGCTGTCGATGAGGGGACATCCAGCTGTGAAGACAAGTAAGAAGCCGTGTGTCAGAGAACAGCCAACCTGATGAGGTCTGAGGGACCGAAACGCGTCGTTGGACAGCCACAAACATTTGGCCGTGTTTGCCACCACACTGCACACCCAGGAGTTTGGCGTTGTACGCCTTCGGGGTTCTCGGGGGGTTCTGCGACTGGTGTGGGCGTCGCCCGGGCGGGCTGCAGACGGACCGAGCACACCCTTACCCCAACCCTAATCCTAACCCCAAACCTAACCCGCCAGTGCCTCCAGTCCGTCTTTGGGTGGCGTTCTGCCGGTCGTGGGGCTTCCTGGGGACTCTGTTTGCGAGGGACGTGAGTGCAAGTGGCACCATGTCAGTGTGGTGAGGAGCTCAAACACATTACAGGAGTTGAGGCACAAAAGAACAACCATATTTACATTGTCTTGCGTGGTTGGGCTGAGGGGTCCGTTGTGACACTGCAGGGGAACCGAAGCTCCACCCCCTGTAGAGCTCTCATAAATAAGTCCTCCTCCTACTCCACCGGCTCATTCGCTCTCCAGCTGTCGATGAGGGGACATCCAGCTGTGAAGACAAGTAAGAAGCCGTGTGTCAGAGAACAGCCAACCTGATGAGGTCTGAGGGACCGAAACGCGTCGTTGGACAGCCACAAACATTTGGCCGTGTTTGCCACCACACTGCACACCCAGGAGTTTGGCGTTGTACGCCTTCGGGGTTCTCGGGGGGTTCTGCGACTGGTGTGGGCGTCGCCCGGGCGGGCTGCAGACGGACCGAGCACACCCTTACCCCAACCCTAATCCTAACCCCAAACCTAACCCGCCAGTGCCTCCAGTCCGTCTTTGGGTGGCGTTCTGCCGGTCGTGGGGCTTCCTGGGGACTCTGTTTGCGAGGGACGTGAGTGCAAGTGGCACCATGTCAGTGTGGTGAGGAGCTCAAACACATTACAGGAGTTGAGGCACAAAAGAACAACCATATTTACATTGTCTTGCGTGGTTGGGCTGAGGGGTCCGTTGTGACACTGCAGGGGAACCGAAGCTCCACCCCCTGTAGAGCTCTCATAAATAAGTCCTCCTCCTACTCCACCGGCTCATTCGCTCTCCAGCTGTCGATGAGGGGACATCCAGCTGTGAAGACAAGTAAGAAGCCGTGTGTCAGAGAACAGCCAACCTGATGAGGTCTGAGGGACCGAAACGCGTCGTTGGACAGCCACAAACATTTGGCCGTGTTTGCCACCACACTGCACACCCAGGAGTTTGGCGTTGTACGCCTTCGGGGTTCTCGGGGGGTTCTGCGACTGGTGTGGGCGTCGCCCGGGCGGGCTGCAGACGGACCGAGCACACCCTTACCCCAACCCTAATCCTAACCCCAAACCTAACCCGCCAGTGCCTCCAGTCCGTCTTTGGGTGGCGTTCTGCCGGTCGTGGGGCTTCCTGGGGACTCTGTTTGCGAGGGACGTGAGTGCAAGTGGCACCATGTCAGTGTGGTGAGGAGCTCAAACACATTACAGGAGTTGAGGCACAAAAGAACAACCATATTTACATTGTCTTGCGTGGTTGGGCTGAGGGGTCCGTTGTGACACTGCAGGGGAACCGAAGCTCCACCCCCTGTAGAGCTCTCATAAATAAGTCCTCCTCCTACTCCACCGGCTCATTCGCTCTCCAGCTGTCGATGAGGGGACATCCAGCTGTGAAGACAAGTAAGAAGCCGTGTGTCAGAGAACAGCCAACCTGATGAGGTCTGAGGGACCGAAACGCGTCGTTGGACAGCCACAAACATTTGGCCGTGTTTGCCACCACACTGCACACCCAGGAGTTTGGCGTTGTACGCCTTCGGGGTTCTCGGGGGGTTCTGCGACTGGTGTGGGCGTCGCCCGGGCGGGCTGCAGACGGACCGAGCACACCCTTACCCCAACCCTAATCCTAACCCCAAACCTAACCCGCCAGTGCCTCCAGTCCGTCTTTGGGTGGCGTTCTGCCGGTCGTGGGGCTTCCTGGGGACTCTGTTTGCGAGGGACGTGAGTGCAAGTGGCACCATGTCAGTGTGGTGAGGAGCTCAAACACATTACAGGAGTTGAGGCACAAAAGAACAACCATATTTACATTGTCTTGCGTGGTTGGGCTGAGGGGTCCGTTGTGACACTGCAGGGGAACCGAAGCTCCACCCCCTGTAGAGCTCTCATAAATAAGTCCTCCTCCTACTCCACCGGCTCATTCGCTCTCCAGCTGTCGATGAGGGGACATCCAGCTGTGAAGACAAGTAAGAAGCCGTGTGTCAGAGAACAGCCAACCTGATGAGGTCTGAGGGACCGAAACGCGTCGTTGGACAGCCACAAACATTTGGCCGTGTTTGCCACCACACTGCACACCCAGGAGTTTGGCGTTGTACGCCTTCGGGGTTCTCGGGGGGTTCTGCGACTGGTGTGGGCGTCGCCCGGGCGGGCTGCAGACGGACCGAGCACACCCTTACCCCAACCCTAATCCTAACCCCAAACCTAACCCGCCAGTGCCTCCAGTCCGTCTTTGGGTGGCGTTCTGCCGGTCGTGGGGCTTCCTGGGGACTCTGTTTGCGAGGGACGTGAGTGCAAGTGGCACCATGTCAGTGTGGTGAGGAGCTCAAACACATTACAGGAGTTGAGGCACAAAAGAACAACCATATTTACATTGTCTTGCGTGGTTGGGCTGAGGGGTCCGTTGTGACACTGCAGGGGAACCGAAGCTCCACCCCCTGTAGAGCTCTCATAAATAAGTCCTCCTCCTACTCCACCGGCTCATTCGCTCTCCAGCTGTCGATGAGGGGACATCCAGCTGTGAAGACAAGTAAGAAGCCGTGTGTCAGAGAACAGCCAACCTGATGAGGTCTGAGGGACCGAAACGCGTCGTTGGACAGCCACAAACATTTGGCCGTGTTTGCCACCACACTGCACACCCAGGAGTTTGGCGTTGTACGCCTTCGGGGTTCTCGGGGGGTTCTGCGACTGGTGTGGGCGTCGCCCGGGCGGGCTGCAGACGGACCGAGCACACCCTTACCCCAACCCTAATCCTAACCCCAAACCTAACCCGCCAGTGCCTCCAGTCCGTCTTTGGGTGGCGTTCTGCCGGTCGTGGGGCTTCCTGGGGACTCTGTTTGCGAGGGACGTGAGTGCAAGTGGCACCATGTCAGTGTGGTGAGGAGCTCAAACACATTACAGGAGTTGAGGCACAAAAGAACAACCATATTTACATTGTCTTGCGTGGTTGGGCTGAGGGGTCCGTTGTGACACTGCAGGGGAACCGAAGCTCCACCCCCTGTAGAGCTCTCATAAATAAGTCCTCCTCCTACTCCACCGGCTCATTCGCTCTCCAGCTGTCGATGAGGGGACATCCAGCTGTGAAGACAAGTAAGAAGCCGTGTGTCAGAGAACAGCCAACCTGATGAGGTCTGAGGGACCGAAACGCGTCGTTGGACAGCCACAAACATTTGGCCGTGTTTGCCACCACACTGCACACCCAGGAGTTTGGCGTTGTACGCCTTCGGGGTTCTCGGGGGGTTCTGCGACTGGTGTGGGCGTCGCCCGGGCGGGCTGCAGACGGACCGAGCACACCCTTACCCCAACCCTAATCCTAACCCCAAACCTAACCCGCCAGTGCCTCCAGTCCGTCTTTGGGTGGCGTTCTGCCGGTCGTGGGGCTTCCTGGGGACTCTGTTTGCGAGGGACGTGAGTGCAAGTGGCACCATGTCAGTGTGGTGAGGAGCTCAAACACATTACAGGAGTTGAGGCACAAAAGAACAACCATATTTACATTGTCTTGCGTGGTTGGGCTGAGGGGTCCGTTGTGACACTGCAGGGGAACCGAAGCTCCACCCCCTGTAGAGCTCTCATAAATAAGTCCTCCTCCTACTCCACCGGCTCATTCGCTCTCCAGCTGTCGATGAGGGGACATCCAGCTGTGAAGACAAGTAAGAAGCCGTGTGTCAGAGAACAGCCAACCTGATGAGGTCTGAGGGACCGAAACGCGTCGTTGGACAGCCACAAACATTTGGCCGTGTTTGCCACCACACTGCACACCCAGGAGTTTGGCGTTGTACGCCTTCGGGGTTCTCGGGGGGTTCTGCGACTGGTGTGGGCGTCGCCCGGGCGGGCTGCAGACGGACCGAGCACACCCTTACCCCAACCCTAATCCTAACCCCAAACCTAACCCGCCAGTGCCTCCAGTCCGTCTTTGGGTGGCGTTCTGCCGGTCGTGGGGCTTCCTGGGGACTCTGTTTGCGAGGGACGTGAGTGCAAGTGGCACCATGTCAGTGTGGTGAGGAGCTCAAACACATTACAGGAGTTGAGGCACAAAAGAACAACCATATTTACATTGTCTTGCGTGGTTGGGCTGAGGGGTCCGTTGTGACACTGCAGGGGAACCGAAGCTCCACCCCCTGTAGAGCTCTCATAAATAAGTCCTCCTCCTACTCCACCGGCTCATTCGCTCTCCAGCTGTCGATGAGGGGACATCCAGCTGTGAAGACAAGTAAGAAGCCGTGTGTCAGAGAACAGCCAACCTGATGAGGTCTGAGGGACCGAAACGCGTCGTTGGACAGCCACAAACATTTGGCCGTGTTTGCCACCACACTGCACACCCAGGAGTTTGGCGTTGTACGCCTTCGGGGTTCTCGGGGGGTTCTGCGACTGGTGTGGGCGTCGCCCGGGCGGGCTGCAGACGGACCGAGCACACCCTTACCCCAACCCTAATCCTAACCCCAAACCTAACCCGCCAGTGCCTCCAGTCCGTCTTTGGGTGGCGTTCTGCCGGTCGTGGGGCTTCCTGGGGACTCTGTTTGCGAGGGACGTGAGTGCAAGTGGCACCATGTCAGTGTGGTGAGGAGCTCAAACACATTACAGGAGTTGAGGCACAAAAGAACAACCATATTTACATTGTCTTGCGTGGTTGGGCTGAGGGGTCCGTTGTGACACTGCAGGGGAACCGAAGCTCCACCCCCTGTAGAGCTCTCATAAATAAGTCCTCCTCCTACTCCACCGGCTCATTCGCTCTCCAGCTGTCGATGAGGGGACATCCAGCTGTGAAGACAAGTAAGAAGCCGTGTGTCAGAGAACAGCCAACCTGATGAGGTCTGAGGGACCGAAACGCGTCGTTGGACAGCCACAAACATTTGGCCGTGTTTGCCACCACACTGCACACCCAGGAGTTTGGCGTTGTACGCCTTCGGGGTTCTCGGGGGGTTCTGCGACTGGTGTGGGCGTCGCCCGGGCGGGCTGCAGACGGACCGAGCACACCCTTACCCCAACCCTAATCCTAACCCCAAACCTAACCCGCCAGTGCCTCCAGTCCGTCTTTGGGTGGCGTTCTGCCGGTCGTGGGGCTTCCTGGGGACTCTGTTTGCGAGGGACGTGAGTGCAAGTGGCACCATGTCAGTGTGGTGAGGAGCTCAAACACATTACAGGAGTTGAGGCACAAAAGAACAACCATATTTACATTGTCTTGCGTGGTTGGGCTGAGGGGTCCGTTGTGACACTGCAGGGGAACCGAAGCTCCACCCCCTGTAGAGCTCTCATAAATAAGTCCTCCTCCTACTCCACCGGCTCATTCGCTCTCCAGCTGTCGATGAGGGGACATCCAGCTGTGAAGACAAGTAAGAAGCCGTGTGTCAGAGAACAGCCAACCTGATGAGGTCTGAGGGACCGAAACGCGTCGTTGGACAGCCACAAACATTTGGCCGTGTTTGCCACCACACTGCACACCCAGGAGTTTGGCGTTGTACGCCTTCGGGGTTCTCGGGGGGTTCTGCGACTGGTGTGGGCGTCGCCCGGGCGGGCTGCAGACGGACCGAGCACACCCTTACCCCAACCCTAATCCTAACCCCAAACCTAACCCGCCAGTGCCTCCAGTCCGTCTTTGGGTGGCGTTCTGCCGGTCGTGGGGCTTCCTGGGGACTCTGTTTGCGAGGGACGTGAGTGCAAGTGGCACCATGTCAGTGTGGTGAGGAGCTCAAACACATTACAGGAGTTGAGGCACAAAAGAACAACCATATTTACATTGTCTTGCGTGGTTGGGCTGAGGGGTCCGTTGTGACACTGCAGGGGAACCGAAGCTCCACCCCCTGTAGAGCTCTCATAAATAAGTCCTCCTCCTACTCCACCGGCTCATTCGCTCTCCAGCTGTCGATGAGGGGACATCCAGCTGTGAAGACAAGTAAGAAGCCGTGTGTCAGAGAACAGCCAACCTGATGAGGTCTGAGGGACCGAAACGCGTCGTTGGACAGCCACAAACATTTGGCCGTGTTTGCCACCACACTGCACACCCAGGAGTTTGGCGTTGTACGCCTTCGGGGTTCTCGGGGGGTTCTGCGACTGGTGTGGGCGTCGCCCGGGCGGGCTGCAGACGGACCGAGCACACCCTTACCCCAACCCTAATCCTAACCCCAAACCTAACCCGCCAGTGCCTCCAGTCCGTCTTTGGGTGGCGTTCTGCCGGTCGTGGGGCTTCCTGGGGACTCTGTTTGCGAGGGACGTGAGTGCAAGTGGCACCATGTCAGTGTGGTGAGGAGCTCAAACACATTACAGGAGTTGAGGCACAAAAGAACAACCATATTTACATTGTCTTGCGTGGTTGGGCTGAGGGGTCCGTTGTGACACTGCAGGGGAACCGAAGCTCCACCCCCTGTAGAGCTCTCATAAATAAGTCCTCCTCCTACTCCACCGGCTCATTCGCTCTCCAGCTGTCGATGAGGGGACATCCAGCTGTGAAGACAAGTAAGAAGCCGTGTGTCAGAGAACAGCCAACCTGATGAGGTCTGAGGGACCGAAACGCGTCGTTGGACAGCCACAAACATTTGGCCGTGTTTGCCACCACACTGCACACCCAGGAGTTTGGCGTTGTACGCCTTCGGGGTTCTCGGGGGGTTCTGCGACTGGTGTGGGCGTCGCCCGGGCGGGCTGCAGACGGACCGAGCACACCCTTACCCCAACCCTAATCCTAACCCCAAACCTAACCCGCCAGTGCCTCCAGTCCGTCTTTGGGTGGCGTTCTGCCGGTCGTGGGGCTTCCTGGGGACTCTGTTTGCGAGGGACGTGAGTGCAAGTGGCACCATGTCAGTGTGGTGAGGAGCTCAAACACATTACAGGAGTTGAGGCACAAAAGAACAACCATATTTACATTGTCTTGCGTGGTTGGGCTGAGGGGTCCGTTGTGACACTGCAGGGGAACCGAAGCTCCACCCCCTGTAGAGCTCTCATAAATAAGTCCTCCTCCTACTCCACCGGCTCATTCGCTCTCCAGCTGTCGATGAGGGGACATCCAGCTGTGAAGACAAGTAAGAAGCCGTGTGTCAGAGAACAGCCAACCTGATGAGGTCTGAGGGACCGAAACGCGTCGTTGGACAGCCACAAACATTTGGCCGTGTTTGCCACCACACTGCACACCCAGGAGTTTGGCGTTGTACGCCTTCGGGGTTCTCGGGGGGTTCTGCGACTGGTGTGGGCGTCGCCCGGGCGGGCTGCAGACGGACCGAGCACACCCTTACCCCAACCCTAATCCTAACCCCAAACCTAACCCGCCAGTGCCTCCAGTCCGTCTTTGGGTGGCGTTCTGCCGGTCGTGGGGCTTCCTGGGGACTCTGTTTGCGAGGGACGTGAGTGCAAGTGGCACCATGTCAGTGTGGTGAGGAGCTCAAACACATTACAGGAGTTGAGGCACAAAAGAACAACCATATTTACATTGTCTTGCGTGGTTGGGCTGAGGGGTCCGTTGTGACACTGCAGGGGAACCGAAGCTCCACCCCCTGTAGAGCTCTCATAAATAAGTCCTCCTCCTACTCCACCGGCTCATTCGCTCTCCAGCTGTCGATGAGGGGACATCCAGCTGTGAAGACAAGTAAGAAGCCGTGTGTCAGAGAACAGCCAACCTGATGAGGTCTGAGGGACCGAAACGCGTCGTTGGACAGCCACAAACATTTGGCCGTGTTTGCCACCACACTGCACACCCAGGAGTTTGGCGTTGTACGCCTTCGGGGTTCTCGGGGGGTTCTGCGACTGGTGTGGGCGTCGCCCGGGCGGGCTGCAGACGGACCGAGCACACCCTTACCCCAACCCTAATCCTAACCCCAAACCTAACCCGCCAGTGCCTCCAGTCCGTCTTTGGGTGGCGTTCTGCCGGTCGTGGGGCTTCCTGGGGACTCTGTTTGCGAGGGACGTGAGTGCAAGTGGCACCATGTCAGTGTGGTGAGGAGCTCAAACACATTACAGGAGTTGAGGCACAAAAGAACAACCATATTTACATTGTCTTGCGTGGTTGGGCTGAGGGGTCCGTTGTGACACTGCAGGGGAACCGAAGCTCCACCCCCTGTAGAGCTCTCATAAATAAGTCCTCCTCCTACTCCACCGGCTCATTCGCTCTCCAGCTGTCGATGAGGGGACATCCAGCTGTGAAGACAAGTAAGAAGCCGTGTGTCAGAGAACAGCCAACCTGATGAGGTCTGAGGGACCGAAACGCGTCGTTGGACAGCCACAAACATTTGGCCGTGTTTGCCACCACACTGCACACCCAGGAGTTTGGCGTTGTACGCCTTCGGGGTTCTCGGGGGGTTCTGCGACTGGTGTGGGCGTCGCCCGGGCGGGCTGCAGACGGACCGAGCACACCCTTACCCCAACCCTAATCCTAACCCCAAACCTAACCCTAACCCTAACCCTAACCCTAACCCGTTGTAACGTCACAGGTGAAAGGTCATTGCTCCGACAGCGAACAATTGAAAGGCGTTTAAATCGCCAAATTCACCCTTTTAGAGTTCGGAAATGGGTTAAAAAAACATATGGTCTTTTTTCTGCAATATCAAGGTATATATTGACTCTTACATATGTCTGGTGATAATGTTCTCCTTTAAAATTGCAATTTAGTAAACTAAAAAGGCCGTATTGGCATGTGTTGCAATGTTAATATTTCATCATTGATATGTAAACTATCAGACTGCGTGGTCGGTAGTAGTGGCTTTCAGTAGGCCTTTAAATTTAACAGTAGAAGATGAGAGGCACTACATACAACATCAAATATACATTCATATTAAACATGCTGTGTTTTTAAAGTACATTTAGCACAATCACTAAGTGTTTTTAAATCCCTGCAGCTTCCATGACTGTTACACACTTGTGTTTACTGTCCTGACACTTATGCCGGAACATCTTATCACACACAGTGCAACTAAATGGTTTTTCTCCAGTGTGTGTTCTCATGTGTCTGGTCATGACAAGATTTGTGGAGAAATGCTTCTTACAAACAGGGCAAGTAAAAGGTTTCTCTCCAGTATGTGTTCTCATGTGTGCGGGCATCTTAGGCTTTGTGGAGAAACTCTTCTTACAAACAGAACAAGTAAAAGGTTTCTCTCCAGTGTGTGTTCTCATGTGTATGGAGATGTCAGGCTTTCTGGAGAAACACTTCTTACAAACAGAGCAAGTAAAAGGTTTCTCTCCAGTATGTGTTCTCATGTGTGAGATCATATGTTGCGTTGTGGAGAAATGCTTCTTACAAACAGAGCAAGTCAAAGGTTTCTCTCCAGTATGTGTTTTCATGTGTGAGGACATGTTAGACTTTGTGGAGAAACTCTTCTTACAAACAGAACAAGTAAAAGGTTTCTCTCCAGTGTGTGTTCTCATGTGTATGGAGATGTCAGGCTTTCTGGAGAAACACTTCTTACAAACAGAGCAAGTAAAAGGTTTCTCTCCAGTATGTGTTCTAATGTGTGTGATCATATGTTGCGTTGTGGAGAAACGCTTCTTACAAACAGAACAAGTCAAAGGTTTCTCTCCAGTATGTGTTCTCATGTGTGAGGACATGTTAGACTTTCTGGAGAAATTATTCTTACAAACAGAGCAAGTAAAAGGTTTCTCTCCAGTGTGTGTTCTCATGTGTCTGGTCATGGCAGGCTTAATGGAAAAACTCTTCTTACAAACAGAGCAAGTAAAAGGTTTCTCTCCAGTGTGTATTCTCATGTGTATTTTAATACAACTCTTGTGTCTAAATGATTTCCCACATTCAGAGCAGTCAAAGTATTTTTTATTAGTGTGATGTCTCGTATCACCTTTGGAGTCATTTTTACTCTCCAAAGGTTTTTGGATGTGGTCACTGTGATCAGAAGAGTGTGACATCATGTGGTCCATGTCTGACAGAGGAGCAAAGATGCTGTCTGGTTCTGACTTTATATCTTCACAATGCTCTCCATCAGCTTCTGTGATGTGTTGACTTACAAGCTCCGCCCCTCTGTTCTCCTCACTTTGACTGTGATGAAGCTGTAAGGACTGAGCTTCAGCTTCATCATTATCCTTCACCAACCTTTGAAGCTGTTCCCACAGTTCCTCCTCTTCCTCTTTAATGTGGGAGGGGTCCTGTAGCTCCTTCTGTCCCACACTGGAGCTCCACTCCTGCTGTTTGGAGGGAATCTCTTCATGACTCTCTGCTGACACCTGCTGGACGTCTGCAGAACATAAAACACAAATGAGGTGTTACTGTATTGAAGTTTGCAGTATTCAAACTATTCACATGTGAGCTAGGCCAAACAGACAGTGATGGGCAAGCGACCTGGAAAATGTATTAAGCTAAGCTATAAGTTACTCCCAATTAAATGTAGCTAAGCTATCCTCAGAGAATTGTAGCAAGCTACACTACACGCTACACTGCAAAAGCAGCGTAAAAATACCCATCATCTCAAACAGGTAAATTCCCAAACAAAATGAAAATAGCTAAAATTGCACCAATTTATCAGACTGGAGACAAACACCAATTTACAAATTATAGACCTGTTTCTTTACTTCCACAATTTTGTAAAATCATTGAAAAACTGTCGGATTAGAGAGTTTTACAAACAAACATAACATATTAGATGAGAACCAATATGTATACAGAGCTAATATTTCAACTTCGATGGCTGTAATAGAAATGACAGAAGAAATGACCAATGCAATAGATAGTAAAAAAAAAATATGCAGCAGCAGTGTTTATTGATCCAACTAAAGCATTTGACACTATTAATCACAATATTTTAATCAAAAAACTATACTGGTATGGCATCAGAGGGTTGGTCTTAAACTGGATTAGAAGTTATTTAACCAACAGGAAACAATACGTGAAGCTAGACGAACACACTTCTACAACACTAAATATATCCTGTGGTGTACCTAAGGCAGGGGTGCCCACACTTTTTCTGCAGGCGAGCCACTTTTCAATTGACCAACTCGAGGGTATCTACCTCATTTATATATATCATTTATATTTATTTATTTATGAAAGAGACATTTTTGTAAACAAGTTAAATGTGTTTAATGATAATACAAGCATGTGTAACACATATAGATGTCTTTCTTTCACAAAGACAAGAATATAAGTTGGTGTATTACCTGATTCTGATGACTTGCATTGATTGGAATCAGACAGTAATGATGATAACGCCCACATTTTCAGATGGAGGAGAAAAAAAGTTGTCCTTTCTGTACAATACCACATGAAAGTGATTGGTTTTTGGCATCTAATTCATCCAGCTTCCATACACTTTACAAGAAAAACATTGGCGGCAAATTCCGTAGCTTGCTTGATTGACATTCACGGCACCCGAGGGTCTTGTGAGATGACGCTGGCTGCTGCCAGTTCATTATGAAAAAATGACAGAGAGGAAGGCCAGAAACACTTTTTATTTCAACAGACTTTCGCGCCGTCCCTTCCGTCAAAACTCTAAAGGCCGACTGCACATTTCCTATCTTCACAATAAAAGCCCTGCTTCATGCTGCCTGCGCTAACAAAATAAGAGTCTCGGAAAGCTGGCGTGCACAAGTGATGTGCACGCCAGCTTTCCGAGGGATCGCTTGTGCACGCCAGTTTTCCGAGACTCTGTATTTAGTTAGCGCAGGCAGCATGAAGCAGGGCTTTTATTGTGAAGATAGGAAATGTGCAGTCGGCCTTTAGAGTTTTGACGGAAGGTACGGCACGAGAGTCTGTTGAAATAAAAAGTGTTTCTCGCCTTCCTCTTGGTCATATTTTCATAATAATGATCTTGCAGCAGCCAGCGTCATCTCACAAGACCCTCCGGTACCGTGAATGTCATTTAAGTGACGTCTTGGTGAAGATTGATGATCACTCATTTTTAGGTCTATTTTTTTTAAAAGCCTGGCTGGAGATCGACTGACACACCCCCCGCGGTCGACTGGTAGCTCGCGATTGACGTAATGGGCACCCCTGATCTAAGGGATCAAAACTAGGACCAACATGGTTCAAGCTTTATATAAATGACATTTGTAAAGTTATAAAATATTTAAAATTAGTATTATTTGCGGATGATACAACAGTGTTTTGTTCAGGAGAGAACACACAGAAGATAATACAAATAATAACAGAAGAAATGAACAAATTAAAAAGATGGTTTGACAAAAACAGACTATCTTTGAATTTCGGTAAAACTAAAATAATGCTATTTGGTAGAAGTAGAAAAGAAGTGTCAAACACAAATACAAATAGACGGAATAGAAATTGAAAGAGTAAATGAAACCAAATTTCTAGGTATAATGATTGATGATAAAATGAACTGAAAATCTTATGTAAAAAATTTACAACATAAAGTAGCAAGAAACACGGCAATAATGAATGAAGCAAAACATGTTCTGGCCCAAAAATCACTTCATATTCTCTACTGCTCACTAGTGATACCATATCTGAGTTATTGTGCAGAAAAATGGGTAAATAATTACAAAAGTACACTTCATTCACTAACAGTGTTACAAAAAAGATCAGTTAGAATAATACATCATGTTGGATATAGACAACATTCAAACACTTTATTTATTGAATCAAAGATACTGAAATTCCACCACATAGTGAATTTGCAAACAGATAAAATTATACACAAAGCAAACTATAACCTGCTAGCCAAGAATATACAACAATTTTTCTCAAAAAAAAGAGGAGAAATATAATCTTAGAGAAAAATGTAATTTAAAACATTTGTATGCACGTACAACACTTAAGACCTTCAGTATATCAGGATGTGGAATTAAATGATGGGATGCATTAAACAAAGCAATCAAACAATGTACTAATATCATCCACTTCAAGAAACTCTTCAAACTTCAAGTCTTTACAAAGTAGAAAGAAGAAGAACCATGATAATGAACATTCTGAATGTATTTCATCAATCCATTTGTTCATTTTCTAGATGTTCTTACTCATCTCACCATATGAAATGTAACTTACTTCACCGGCTATTATTTATTTATTTTTATTGTGATTACTTATGGAGTATTTTGTCAATAAATTAAGAACTGGAAGTGAACAAAAGTTTTAGCAACTGTTATGTAAAAGAATCAATCATCAATCAATCAATGTTTATTTATATAGCCCCAAATCACAAATGTCTCAAAGGACTGCACAAATCATTACGACTACAACATCCTCGGAAGAACCCACAAAAGGGCAAGGAAAACTCACACAAAGTGGGCAGGGAGAATTCACATCCAGTGGGACTTCAGTGACAATGCTGACTATGAGAAACCTTGGAGAGGACCTCAGATGTGGGCAACCCCCCCCCCCCTCTAGGGGACCGAAAGCAATGGATGTCGAGCGGGTCTAACATGATACTGTGAAAGTTCAATCCATAGTGGCTCCAACACAGCCGCGAGAGTTCAGTTCAAGCGGATCCAAGACAGCAGCGAGAGTCCAGTCCACAGGAAACCATCCCAAGCGGAGGCGGAGGCTGGCAGGCCAGGGAGACCATTTCAGTATTGTAAAAGCCACAGGAGGCTTATTAGTAATAAGTACCATTTTAGAAGCATGTATATTTATGCTGAAACCCAGGATCGATCCAGGGAGCATTGGATCTTCAGTCTGACGCTCTCCCAACTGAGCTATTTCAGCTATACAACACCTTCTTGGGTTTACATATTCAAATGTAACCAAGGTCTGCCCTATTGGTGACTTTTGAGGGGTGGAAGGAGGTCTTTCCAAGGGGTCTCAAAGTCTAGTATTGGTCAGCAGAACAGGTACTTGAATCCCGGAAGCTCCAAAAGAATGTCTTGCGCTCCATGACTGAGCATTTCAGGGTCTCTAAAAAATGTACCTAAATGCTTCTGAAGAATGTTTTACTACCGAGAATGTTATGATTATTGCAAACATTTGGCAGATTTTTCAGAAATTTTCAAAAGTTCTTAGCAGGCTAATAAATAAGTCTTCAAGTATAGATGAAAAATGCTGAAAAGAAAAGCAGTTTAAGCGTCATGACCCGGAATTGAACCAGGGTTGCTGTGACCACAACACAGAGTACTAACCACTATACCATCACGGCTGTTCCTACTCATCTTGATTGATAATGTGTTTGCTCTCCTGATGTCTAATGTTAAACCATCTGCTCAAGCCACATTCTGTTTGAACGACATCATGGAAGAGAATCTCAATCAGTGTGCTAATACTTGATGTTCTGGGGAAATATTTAGGTTTTACTCCATTGTGGTGTAAAGAACAACTGCTAAGATGTAAAATAGTCACATTTATATTGTTGTGCTCACCTTTTTCCTCACCCACTTTATTCTGATTGAATGCCCCGAGTATAAGAACAGATACAACTACCAGTTATACATTCACAATAATAAAGGGAAAAAAAACACATTTTTCAGTTTGTAGATTTAGAAAAGCCAAAGCAAAGTAAACTCCCCCCAAAAATCACACAGAATATTGTTTCAGTTGAGTTAACAAACAACAGCACGCTGGCCAGGAGTTGAACCTAGAATCTTCTAGACCGTAGTGAGACACATAATCCATTGCATCACTATCCCTACAGAAAGAAACATCTTACTGTAGGACAGGTTGTGTTTCGTAAACATCTTACGCCAAAACAACACACAGTTTACATCCTCAGGATGTAAGACATTATTTGGATTCTTATTTGAACCACATCACACAGAAATGTAATGTATGAATGAGTGAGAATGAGGGAGGGATGTTTTGGGTTGGTGCACTAATTGTAAGTGTATCTTGTGTTGTTTAACTTGATTTAATCATTTAAAAAAAAGCGTAACGGGTGATCCTTCGAGCCGGATTTGAACCAGCGACCTAAGGATTTCAGCATGAGCAACTACAGTCCTCCGCTCTACCAACTGAGCTATCGAAGGTTAGGATCAAACAATACTAATTCTGATTTTTGAGTCACATTATTATCAAGCAATTAATCAATCAAAGTTGACTTCTATAGCCCTAAATCACAAGTTTCTCAAAGGGCTGCACAAGCCACAACGACATCCTGGGCTCAGATCCCACATCAGGGCAAGAACAAACTCAACCCAATGGGATGACAATGAGAAACCTTGTAGAGCAGTGGTCCCCAACCACCGGGCCGCGGCCACAGAATAAATGTTTATTTATTTATTTTTTAATCACAGTCAGTTTTTTACTGCATGCCACTGGTAAGCGCACGGGTGAGAAGAGGTTTTAAAATGATTAGCTCCTGCTTACTTTTACCGCATGCCTTGATTAAGCGCAGGAGTGAGAAGAGGTTTTAAATTAATTAGCGCCCGGGCGCCTATTCAAGGAACTACGGTATATTATCACACAACTCTTATGCTTAAAGGCTGTTGCTATGGTTATTATCAAGTGTGCTGACATTATTTTTTCTTTGTCTGTGCAAAGCTGGCAATCCACAAGATTGCAAGCAAGTCTCTTATTAGTGTTTGTTTCCAGAACCGGCCTGCTGACTGCCAAGACCGAACATCGAGTACCGTGACGTAGACAGAACAGAGACAAGGTGATATCACGACTGTCAGCACATTTGCATTTATGTATAATTATATATTGTGTCTAGCTGGAGCTGTGAAGATGACCCCCTTCCCTCAGCGACAGCCTCAGTGATGTAACCAGGGACCTCCCAAATAAATAGAGGCAGCACGTGGGCTGGACTTTTAGAACGTAGTTTGGATCTGTAACTAGAGTACAGCCCAAAACACATCTCTCCTCAATTGAGCAAAATGTAACTCTGTCTGTGCATGATTTCTTCCTTCTCGTCTGTTTAATAGACGCATCAGTGTTTGAACCTGACACCACTATAATCTTTTTCCTCTTTTCTACTCTTTTAGCACTCGACTTACCTTCATGACCTTCTCTCCCCTCTAGTCCTATCCATGTCCATACCTTCCTCATACATCAGCTCACTGTCCCCTTCCATCTCCTTTTAAGCAGCTACCAGAAATCCATAGCTGGATAATGGAGAGGTCTTGTGAAATAATAATTAAAAAAAAAAATCACCTAAAAGCAAAAATAAAAATGAACTAAATCTCCTCTGTTCTGTACATCATTGTCCAAGTGACATTATATTGTCATCTTCCTCTTTATGCCATTTCCTCAAGGTGACAGAAAAACATGATACAACCTGCCTATCATGTGATTCTACCATGTTGGCAAAATACAAGCACACAATATATTGACATATATAACACATAAAACATGGAATTAGAAGTGAACAGTACCCATCCCTACCAGCAAGTGTTGTTGTACTGGAAACTAATTTACAAACACAACTTCATCACACACAATACTCCACTATGGAATTGTTCGTACATTAAAATGAGAAACAAATCCATCTTTGTACAGCAATGGTTTGAAAAAGGCATTTGGTCACTGATGCACTTATTGACTGATAAAAATATTTTAATATTTCAAGATTTAATTAAGTATGACCTGCAAATAAGAAATATTACAACATTTAAATAGGCTTTTATTTAAAATATTCTAGTTACTGCATCTTTTTTAATTGTTTTCTATTTCTTCTTATTATTATTTTCTCTGAAACAAAAAAATACTTAAAAGTTTCCATTCTTTCTGAGATAAAAGAGTTAATCTAAATAAAAAAAAAGGATGGAATTGACCACTTAAAATTATATTATGGATGTTATTTTGCAATTGAAGACATCACTTGTTCGTTCTGTGACTGGGAAACACAATAAAAAGTTTATTTTAAGAATGTATGCAAAGTAAATCTCTGTGGGATGATGTACAATATTGGCTTTTGTCTGACACTCCAAACTTTGACTGATATTGATGTTGTTTTGGGGATGTTGAAAAAAGAAAAAAATACATAAAACATGTTTAGAACACAATACTGGATTTATTTGATGTATCCACAAATGTAAGTTTGTAAAAACAAAATCCTTTCACAAAAACAAAAAAAAAATCTGCTATTTTCTCTCACTTGTATATTGCATAAAGGTCTGGGGACATACATATAAAACAATCACAACACAATCACTATAATACAGAGTAATAACGGTAATTAATAAAATAGATTATAGAGACCCAACAAATGAATCATAAAGTTGTTAGAAAGTCAAAATGAAAGTCTGGACAGTTTATTTCAAATCCTGCAGTTTCATTTGCTGCTGCTGTTCTCACCAGCACACTTGTGTTTCTTACACTGGTACTTAGAAGACAATCTTTCACCACACACACTGCAACTCAACACTTTCTCTCCCGGGTGTCTTCTCATGTGTGCTAAAAGGTTTGATCGGTCACAAAAGCTTCTGTTGCAGATTGAACAAGAATGTGATTTTTCACCAGTGTGTGTTCTCATGTGTACTTTCAAACTGTTACTTTGTACAAAACCTTTACTACAGATTGAACAGGAAAAAGGTTTTTCGCCAGTGTGTGTTCTCATGTGTACTTTCAAATATTGATTTTGTGTAAAACCTTTACCACAGGTTGAACAGGGAAAAGGTTTTTCTCCAGTGTGCGTTCTCATGTGCACTTTCAAATATTGACTTTGTATAAAACCTTTACCACAGATTGAACAAGAAAACGTTTTTTCTCCAGTGTGTGTTCTCATGTGTACTTTCACATTATGACTTCGAACAAAACGTTTACCACAGACTGAACAGATAAAAGCTTTTTCACCAGTGTGTGTTCTCATGTGCACTTTCACATTGTGACTTCGAACAAAACGTTTACCACAGACTGAACAGATAAAAGGTTTTTCTCCAGTGTGTGTTCTCATGTGTCTTTTCAGATGACTATGGTATTTAAATGTTTTGTGACAGAGAGAACATGTGAAGTGAGTGTTGTCAGTGTGACATGTCTTATCATCTTTAGAGTCTTCATCATCAGTGTCAGGAGAGTGTGACGTTGTGTCCTCACTATCTGATAGTGGAGCTAAGAGCTTGTCTGCTTGTGATCCTCCACAGTGGTCTCCATCAGCTTCTGTTGTCATGTGTTGTGTTGAGCTGCTGCTTGGAGGCTCCCCCCCTCCCCTCTCCTCACTTTCACCTTTCACCTCATCATCTTCACTCTTCACAGGGACACCAGTCACTGGGAACTCCTCCAGTCCTTCAAGATGATCTCCCTCTTGAGTGATGCTGTGTTCCTCCTCTTCCTCTTTAATGTGGGGCGTCAGTGAGTCTTCCTCTTCCTTTTTACAGGGAAGGGTCTGTGTCAAAGAGGAAAAGGAGACGCCAGAGGGTCCGTGGCGCCTGGTCTTCCTCTTTGAAGGATCCTCCTTCACCATCCTGAAGCTACTCTCCTTTTTTTCAGGCAGACGTTGTTCTCCACAGACGTCTGCAGGACACACAATGACAAACATGCTTGAGAAATGTCCAGATTTGCTCAGTCACATGAGGCATTCAGTAAGTTTACATGTACTTAAAATAAAAAGTGATTATATTAATTGGCCTGAAAACAAACACATTGCTCTTTACAACATTATTCACAGGAATAGAAGACCACTTTTTACGAGGGATGGGCAATATGGCCTAAAATCTAAATTGTGATAAATTCCCTTTAACCTGAATGCAGCTGGGATAGGCTCCAGCGTCCCCTGTGATGTTAATGTCAGTTACTGATGTATAAGCTTGGAGAAAAGATGAGGTTGTTTACAGTGTAAATCTGTATTCTGTATTGTTGTCTCAGCTATGATGGAAAGTTTGATCTCCGGGAATTTTAAACAAGGAATCACCATGTGTTTGTGTGGCTAAAGGCTAAAGCTTCCCAACTCCATCTTTCTACTTTGACTTCTGAAATATTAATTGAACAAATTGCAAAAGATTCAGCAACACAGATCTCCAAAATACTGTGTAATTATGCCGTGAAAGCAGACGACTTTTAGCTGTGTGTGTGTGCAGCGCTCATACTTCCTATAAACCCGTGACGTCTTGCGTACACGTCATCATTACACAACGTTTTTAAGACGAAACTCCCGGGAAATTTTAAATTGCAATTTAGTAAACTAAAAAGGCCGTATTGGCATGTGTTGCAATGTTAATATTTCATCATTGATATATAAACTATCAGACTGCGTGGTCGCTAGTAGTGGCTTTCAGTAGGCCTTTAGGAACCAGTACTAAAAAAAAAAAAATGGTACTTGGTATACAGCTCTTATCTTCATCACTAAACCCTTGAAATATGCTGACATATGTGCTGCTAAAGGTAAATAAACAGTAGCCATATTGAATGATTGCCTTCATTTGACCACGTGAGGTAAGGAGGACGGCCTCTAGGTCACATGGTTACACCCCAGCAATTACACTGTTGATGATTGATGAACATTCATTTTTAAATGGTGGTGTTAAAAAGCAAATATATCTCCATCTTTAGTGATAAATGTGGCCCCCGGATGAACATGTGTCACAAACATTGTATTAGATGATATGTGGATGTTGTGCTTACTTGGACTGTGATGAAGCTGTGAGGACTCAGGTGGTTTGTCTTCATGCTCTTCAGTCTTCACAGAGACAACAGTCAGTGGAAACTTGCTGACATCAGCCTCCTCCTGCCCTACAGGACACTCTCCCTCCTGACTGATCCACACTTCCTCCTCTTCCTCTTTAATGTGGGGGGGCTGTGGATCCTCCTGCTGCTGAAGGGGACGTTCTTCTTGACGAGCGTTCATCTGTTGGACGTCCGCAAGACAACACAAACAAACTTCAGCTCAGACGTGTCAAATGTTTTTTAGACCATCAAATATAATATTTTCCAAGTGGACTGACACCACTTTGTGGTGATGTTCTTCTACACATGGAATAATCATCAGTTATTGATTATTATGAATTGTGTCATTGATTCTATTTTCTGCATTTACATTAATTATTGTTTAAAAAGTAACAACTTATAGAAAACCTCCTGCTGGGATTTTAATACCGTCATGACTGCATGAAGTCAGTCTGCACGTATAAAAGTGTCATTGTGCTGCAGCATCAAGTGACGCCAACTGGCTCCTCCCACTACCAACCTACCAGCCAACCTTGACGTGCACCTCCAAAATAGTCCCACCTCACGTCAACGGTGACCAGGACTACAGAGCTGTGGTCCGTTGGCTTTACTTTTACGCGCAATATCCTCTCCTTGTTCTCCATTACCTCCCTGCTTGGCACTCAGCATCAAGGGTTGTGATTGGGGGTTAAATCACCATAAATGATTCCCGGGCGCAGCACTGCTGCTGCTCACTGCTCCCCTCACCTCCCGGGGGGTGATCAAGGGGATGGGTCAAATGCAGAGGACACATTTCACCACACCTAGTGTGTGTGTGACAATCATTGCTACTTTAACTTTCTTCTGCGAAAGCAACATTTTTAACCCAACAGAAAACAGCGAAGCACTTGGAACAAGTGCCAGCGAGTATATATATATATATATATGTATGTGTATATATATATATGTATATATATATATATATATATATATATATATATATATATATATATATATATATATATATATATACATATATATATATATATATATATATAAATTCATAAATGTAAACAATTATTTAAAATATTTGGGTACCTCATGTTCTGACTACATACAAAATATTGATGCAAATTTTTTTAAATTTTATTTTAATATTCTATTCTTTTCTCCTACCCCCACCCCCCCCAACCCCATCTTTTTTGTAAGGGGCGCTGGAAGCCGGCAGACCCGTCAGCGATCCTGTTCTGTCTCCCTATAATGTTTGTCTGATCTTGAATGGGATTGTGCTGAAAATTGTAATTTTCGTGAAGGAACTCTCCTGACGGAATAAATAAAGTACTATCTAATCTAATTTAAATTCATTTTGTGTGCAGTATATTAAAGCTATTTTTAATATTTAACATTTATTTAATTAAATATTTATTTTAGTCTGACTGAATAAGCATTAATCACTTACAATTGTGCAAATAGTGTTTTCGTAATAACAAACATCAGTTGATTTAATTTCCATATGTCCACCCAATGCAGCTGAGATAGGCTCCAACACCCACTGTCCCCCTCGCAACCCCAAATAGGGACAAGCGGTAGAAAAATGGATGGATGGATGTTATCAAGGTAATAGAAGTGCGTGCAAACATCATTTGTATTTATTGCTAATAAAGTTGACAGCAACATAAAGCAGACCACTGCAATAGTACATTATATTACACTGTCATTACAATAACAATAATATTTTTTGTTCATCCTGTAAAACATCTTTGAGTACACTGAAAAGCGCTATACCAAATAAAATGTATTATTATTATTATTATACCATGTGACTTATTCCAGACTTAAATTTCGAGACGTTCGTTTCTTTCTAGTAACAAATATTCAATGATGTTAAGCGTGACTGTAATATACAACAAAAATACTGTTAAATTATTAAATAAGTCAATATAATGCTCACAGAGAACATATAAAATACACTCCTCAAAAAAAAAACGCTCTCATTTGCTACAAAGGCCTGCTAGCGGGCTAAAGCTAGCACGTTAGCTTCGAACAACATATGAGGTAAATAAGATAAATAATATGAAAATATATCATGTATATTACCTCATAAGCCGCGTGTACAAGAGAGGAGTGGAATATATTCTTCCTATTGTTACACCAGCAACTCTTTTTTGTCTTCTGTGGCCGGGCAAAGGAAGTGTGCAACACTCACTATTGTCCCAGTGAAACACGTGTTTGAAGGAAGTGTGCACCACTCACTATTGTCCCAGTGAAACACGTGTTTGAAGGAAGTGTGCACCACTCACTATTGTCCCAGTGAAACACGTGTTTGAAGGAAGTGTGCACCACTCACTATTGTCCCAGTGAAACACGTGTTTGAAGGAAGTGTGCACCACTCACTATTGTCCCAGTGAAACACGTGTTTGAAGGAAGTGTGTACCACTCACTATTGTCCCAGTGAAACACGTGTTTGAAGGAAGTGTGCACCACTCACTATTGTCCCAGTGAAACACGTGTTTGAAGGAAGTGTGCACCACTCACTATTGTCCCAGTGAAACACGTGTTTGAAGGAAGTGTGCACCACTCACTATTGTCCCAGTGAAACACGTGTTTGAAGGAAGTGTGCAACACTCACTATTGTCCCAGTGAAACACGTGTTTGAAGGAAGTGTGCACCACTCACTATTGTCCCAGTGAAACACGTGTTTGAAGGAAGTGTGCACCACTCACTATTGTCCCAGTGAAACACGTGTTTGAAGGAAGTGTGCACCACTCACTATTGTCCCAGTGAAACACGTGTTTGAAGGAAGTGTGCACCACTCACTATTGTCCCAGTGAAACACGTGTTTGAAGGAAGTGTGCACCACTCACTATTGTCCCAGTGAAACACGTGTTTGAAGGAAGTGTGCACCACTCACTATTGTCCCAGTGAAACACGTGTTTGAAGGAAGTGTGCACCACTCACTATTGTCCCAGTGAAACACGTGTTTGAAGGAAGTGTGCACCACTCACTATTGTCCCAGTGAAACACGTGTTTGAAGGAAGTGTGCACCACTCACTATTGTCCCAGTGAAACACGTGTTTGAAGGAAGTGTGCACCACTCACTATTGTCCCAGTGAAACACGTGTTTGAAGGAAGTGTGCACCACTCACTATTGTCCCAGTGAAACACGTGTTTGAAGGAAGTGTGCACCACTCACTATTGTCCCAGTGAAACACGTGTTTGAAGGAAGTGTGCACCACTCACTATTGTCCCAGTGAAACACAAGTTTGAAGGAAGTGTGCACCACTCACTATTGTCCCAGTGAAACACGTGTTTGAAGGAAGTGTGCACCACTCACTATTGTCCCAGTGAAACACGTGTTTGAAGGAAGTGTGCACCACCTACTATTGTCCCAGTGAAACACGTGTTTGAAGGAAGTGTGCACCACTCACTATTGTCCCAGTGAAACACGTGTTTGAAGGAAGTGTGCACCACTCACTATTGTCCCAGTGAAACACGTGTTTGAAGGAAGTGTGTACCACTCACTATTGTCCCAGTGAAACACGTGTTTGAAGGAAGTGTGCACCACTCACTATTGTCCCAGTGAAACACGTGTTTGAAGGAAGTGTGTACCACTCACTATTGTCCCAGTGAAACACGTGTTTGAAGGAAGTGTGCACCACTCACTATTGTCCCAGTGAAACACGTGTTTGAAGGAAGTGTGCACCACTCACTATTGTCCCAGTGAAACACGTGTTTGAAGGAAGTGTGCACCACTCACTATTGTCCCAGTGAAACACGTGTTTGAAGGAAGTGTGCACCACTCACTATTGTCCCAGTGAAACACGTGTTTGAAGGAAGTGTGCACCAGTCACTATTGTCCCAGTGAAACACGTGCTGGGCCAACATTTGTTCCGCGGTTGAGAACACCTCGATGACGTCACACAGGAGGAAGCACAAAACAAGATGGCGTCTGGCGGAGAATACGTTGTTTTGGTTATTATGGTTTCTAGGTCTTAATTACAACGTACATGTGCACGTGTGTGTCGTTTAACGCAGTAAACGTCGTTATTAATTGTTTGTATGCGGATACATTAGTCTGAGTGCACTTTGACGTGCTAGCCTAGCCTGCTGGTTAGCTTAGCTTGTTAGCTGCTAACAAAGAGAGGCGGAAGTGATCGACACATCAAAGCAGAGATCCAATGTAAGTGTAAAGTGTTTTTATTGTGTGAACATGTCTACATTACAAATGATGTGAGTGTTGCTGACTCAGCGACTAACTGCTGCCATTGAAGAAATATTTGTGATTTTAGAAAAAAAAAAAAAAACGACAACAGAATAAGAGGAGGAACTTTGTCCAACAAAAGAGGAGAAGGAGCGACAACATCAACTACTGGACGCTGTTTTCAAGAAACATCAAGTTGTGTTACACATCCAATCATCTATCTTCTTCTGCTTATCTGAGGTCGGGTCGCGGGGCCAGCAGCCTAAGTAGGGAAGCCCAGCCTTTCCTTTCCCCAGCCACGTCATACAGCTCTTTCTAGGGGATCCCGAGGCGTTCCCAGGCCAGCCAGTTTCTAACATAATAGTGAGAGTCCAGTCCATAGTGGGGCCAGCTGGAGACCATCCCGAGCGCAGACAGGTCAGCAACGCAGAGATGTCCCCAACCGTTGCACAGGCGAGCGGTCCACCCCAGGTCCCGACTCTGGACATATATATATATATATATATATATATATATATATATATATATATATATATATATAAAATTAAAAACAAAATAAGATAAGGCTCTGAATTGGTTTCTTAACAAAACCTTTCTACTTATAAAATGCAACATTTTAACGTATAAAGTGCAACATAAAACTGCTTCAAGTTGTATCTCAGATTAAATAAAATGACAAAACTTTCCTTCTACATACAACAAGTGCAACATTAAACAGTTTCAAGTCAACTCAGCCTCAGATTAACTTTTCTTCCCCCTCCCCACCCTATAACCCTGATGACTTTCACTCAATTTTCATGTTTTCTGCCAGAAAAATTAGTTTAACCACCTTGTCTGCAGAAAGAGCAGACTTGCTTGCAGTTACAATGTCCCCAGCTGTGAAAAATACCCTTTCGCTGGACACAGAGGTAGCAGGTATGGTGAGGTAGTGTCTGGCTAACTTGGCAGTAAGAGGATATATGGGCTCATTGTATTTCCACCATAGAAGTGGGTCAAAATCTAGTTTTTAATGCACTATGGTCTTAAATCTGCTGCTGTAAAAACACCAACAGCATTTGTTATTGCTTTAGCCCTGCCTGAGTCGCCGAGTAGAAGCTGCTTGAATGCAGTGGGAGCTGCGTTTGTTCGTCTTTCTCTTTGTTGAAGCCATGTTATCCATTGTTGTATCGCACTGCGTAGCCGAAGTGTTCCCAAACGGGAGATCTTAACGAGGCAGGAGGGTCTTTCAGCTCTGGTTTTTACTCTTTGTAGTAGCCCGGTCATTGCTAGCATGCCGTGTGTTGTGCCTCAGTGTTCATTGTTTACACAACGTGTGGTGCTCTACTTAATATGTCCGTGTGGAAACTTGTTCGATACACCACCGAACCGAACCCAAACCCCCGTACCGAAACGGTTCAATACAAATACACGTACCGTTACACCCTTAATACACACACATCTGAAGATTATAAAAAAATAAATATATTTGGTGGGCTAAACAAAATGACTCGGCAAACCAATGTTTGGTATGAGTGCTATGACCTCAAATCTATATCCTAATAACAATATATGTCACGATACATCATTTGGTATATGATTGATGATAGAACAATTTCAAAACTGTTTACAAAAGCTCCTAATTTGGCAGCTGACATATGCAGTAACATATTGTGTCTTTTCTAATTGTATTATTTTGTCGAAACGATTATTATTAATGTACTTGTTTATTTACTGTTAATATCTGGTTACTTTATTTGAGAACATAGTACTGGGAATGATGTAATAATAGGGACGGCGTGGCGCAGTGGGAGAGTGGCCGTGCGCAACTCGAGGGTCCCTGGTTCAATCCCCACCTAGTACTAACCTCGTCACGTCCATTGTGTCCTGAGCAAGACACTTCACCCTTGCTCCTGATGGGTGCTGGTTAGCACCTTGCATGGCAGCTCCCTCCATCAGTGTGTGAATGGGTAAATGTGGAAGTAGTGTCAAAGAGTACCTTGAAAGTAGAAAAGCGCAATACAAGTACAACCCATTTATAGAGGTTGTCGTCTGAAAACACACATGTCGTCTGAAAACACACATGAGCAGACACACTGGAGAAAAACCTTTTATCCGTTCAATATGTGGTAATGGTTTTACACAAAATTGGAGTTTGAAAGTGCACATGAGAATACACACTGGTAAAAAACATTTTGTCTGTTCAACCTGTGTCAAAGGTTTTGTAGAAAGTCACAATTTGAAAATACACATGAGAACACACACTGGTAAAAAACCTTTTTCCTGTTCAACCTGTGGTAAAGGTTTTACAGAAAGTCAAAATTTGAAAAGACACATGAGAACGCACACTGGTGAAAAACCTTTTACCTGCTCAACCTGTGGTAAAGGTTTTACAGAAAGTCAAAATTTGAAAAGACACATGAGAACACACACTGGTGAAAAACCTTTTTCTTGCTCAGAATGTGGTAAAGATTTTGTACAAAGTCCCCTTTTAAAAGCACACATGAGAACACACACTGGTGAAAAACCTTTTGTCTGTTCAATCTGTGGTAAAGATTTTACAGAAAGTCGATGGTTAAAAGTGCACATGAGAACACACACTGGTGAAAAACCGTTTTCCTGTTCAGTCTGTGGTAAAGGTTTTACACAAAGTCATCATTTAAAACTGTACGACAGAACACACACTGGTGAAAAACCTTTTTCCTGTTCAATCTGTGATAAAGGTTTTACAGAAAACTGGTGTTTGAAAGTTCACAAGAGAACACACACTGGTGAAAATTCACATTCCTGTTCAATCTGTAACAGAAGCTTTTGTCAACAATCAAAGCTTGTAGTACACATGAGAAGACACCCAGGAGAGAAAGTGCTGAGTTGCAGTGTGTGTGGTGAAAGATTGTCTTCTAAGTAGCAGTGTAAGAAACACAAGTGTGCTGGTGAGAACAGCAGCAGCAAATGAAACTGCAGGATTTGAAATAAACTGTCCAGACTTTCATTTTGACTTTCTAACAACATCAGCACATATAACATGTGTGACATTGTTGTTTGTCCAACAATCTTTTTAAAATGCTTCCACATTTATAGATTAGATATTTTATATTAATCCTTTTTTCAGTCAAGCACATGCATTAATATGCAACATTGTGTACTTTTATTAAAAAATGGACAGAACAATTTGAGTAAAAAGCTGAGTAAACAGTACAACACACATTTTACATGCAATAAACATTTTGTGCGTATGTATACACACACACACACATACACACACACACACATATATATATATATATATATATATATATATACATATATCCTGTATATTCATCATACAATTTTAGACTTAATTATATGAAATATTGTATTTGTAATTGTTAATAATCCCATAGATTATCACCTTTATATGATATACATATGTACTAGTTCACATCTGAAACATCTTCTGGACCACTTCAGGAAGCATATTATTATTTACTTTATACATCATTTAAACAGTTGTCTTTTATACAATTTTAAAATGTGTCTTTTTAAACCATTTGTTGGGTCTCTACAATCATTTTTATTCATTATCGTCATCACTCTGTATTATGATGATTGTGTTGTGATTGTTTTATATGTATGTCCCCAGACCTTTATGCAGTATAAAAGTGAGAGAAAATGGCAGATTTTTTTTGTTGTGAAAGGATGGTTTTGTTTTTACAAACTTACATTTGTGTATTATATATATTGTGTTTTAAACATTTGTTTTAATGTTTTTTATTTTCTTTTTTAACATCCCCAAAACATCATCAATATCAGTCAAAGTTTGGAGTGTCAGACAAAAGCCAATATTGTACATCATCCCACAGAGATTTACTTTGCATACATTCTTAAAATAAACTGTTTATTGTGTTTCACAGTCACAGAACCAACAAGTGTTGTCTTCAATTGCAAAACAACATCCAAAATATTACTTTAAGTGGTCAATTCCGTCGTTTTTTTCTCAAATTATTTATTTTGCCTTAGAAAGAATGGAAAATTTTAAGTTATGAGTTTTTTTCTTGTTCCAGGTTGTACTTAATGAAATCTTCAAATAATAAACTATTTTTATCAGTCAATCAGTGCATCAGTGACCAAATGCCTTTTTCAAACCATTGCTGTTCAAAGATGGATTTGTTTCTCATTTTAATATAAGAACAATTCCATAGTGGAGTATTGTGTGTGATGAAGTTGTGTTTGTAAATTAGTTTCCAGTACAACAACACTTGCTGGTAGGGATGGGTACTGTTCACTTTTCAACTGATTCGGAACAAATTCCACTACCTCCAAATCAATACCAGTCCTCAACAGTACGACTTTTTGGTACTTTTGTGTCTGTTAATAATTTTGATTGTTTGCGATAAATTTATATTGCAACGTTTAAAAATAAGATTATTATTGATAACTGCGGTCCTTTCGTTACCCTTTGTTTTTTGTTTTTTTGTTTTCATATCATCATTTACATGTAGCTTTATTTACATTTGCAAGTCCAGTACGCTAGATGGCTGTAGTGTAAATTCATAATGTGTTTTGTTGCGCCCAAAAAAAGTGTTAATACTGTAAATATTGGATTTATTATGCACCAGCTGTCTGATTCTAACATTTATCTTAGTTATAGTTTTAATTAACTCATTTGGTGGGTGTTAACGTCATGAGAAATTGCTAATGCTAATCAGTAGCATGTCAATAGCAAAGCCAATGTATATTAGCATCAAGCTACCATAACTTTTATAGCGTTTTTTTGAGTCCATTTCTTTGTTGGCATTGACAATTGCAAAATTTATCTCAAGGTAGTTTGACTCAGCCTGCTCTCAGTGCTGCTGGAGTGATCTCCAAATGCCAAACAGAGGTCCAATGAGTTCCAAGTTGGATATTCAACAGACATTCAACATCCAGCCAGGCTGACTGTTTGAAAACTCATGCCACGTCTGTCAGTCCCTGCTGACAAGTGCTTTACTTTAAGGGACCGTTAATAAAGTACTTGTCATTAGCTCACTAAGAACATTTCAATTGTCAGTAGCTTCAGTCATGTGACCTAGAACCTCAAACCTACTTTCATATTGTTTGTTCATCACTGCTGTAGTCGGCTCATGCCTTGAATTGTCCAGTTTTAAGGGATAAACAGTAGGAAATGGATGGATGGATGTTTAGTGACAGAGTGGAAACTGTCAAACCTCAAGCCCACCAAGTGCTCGAACCCAAAGCAGTTTTGGGAGAAAAGTTTACAGGTCAGATGAGACTTTGCCTCACCTCCAATTAGGAGTGAAAAGGCTGATCTTTGTACACAAGCAGCTTTTCCAACAAGACAACAATATTAAACACACATAAAAACTGTTTTCAAAGGGTTTCAGGCAGGTTTCTGGAATGTCCGTTCCAGAGACTGGACCTTAACCCTGCTAAACATTTGAGAACATTGCTTTGAACTGGCTCTGTGTCAAGAAAGCAACACATGTCAATCAAATCTACCAGTATTTCCAAGAACGGGGTCAAATATGCAAGCAAACTGTTGCCAGAAGCATCTTGCTTCATTTTTATTTATTGTTACGTGTTGTGAAGAAACCCTGAAGTGCTCTGTTATAAGAACATCAGACTTTCATTCTGACTTCCAGGATTCAAGTCCATAACTTTTATGGACAGAATTTCGAGGCGCAGTCAAGGCGTTGAGGGGATCGGGTTTGGTGACTGCAGGATTAGGTTCCTGCTTTTTGCAGATGATGTGGTCCTGATGGCTTCATCTGGCCAGGATCTTCAGCTCTCACTGGATCGGTTCGCAGCCGAATGTGAAGCGACTGGGATGAGAATCAGCACCTCCAAGTGTGAGTCCATGGTTCTTGCCCGGAAAAGGGTGGAGTGCCATCTGCGCGTTGGGGAGGAGACCCTGCCCCAAGTGGAGGAGTTCAAGTACCTCGGAGTCTTGTTCACGAGTGAGGGAAGAGTGGATGGTGAGATCGACAGGCGGATCGGTGCGGCGTCTTCAGTAATGCAGACTTTGTACCGGTCCGTTGTGGTGAAGAAGGAGCTGAGCCGAGAGGCAAAGCTCTCAATTTACCGGTCGATCTACGTTCCCATCCTCACCTATGGTCATGAGCTTTGGGTTGTGACCGAAAGGACAAGATCACGGGTACAAGCGACCCAAATGAGTTTCCTCCGCCTGGGTGGTGGGGCTCTCCCTTAGAGATAGGGTGAGAAGCTCTGTCATCCGAGGGGACCTCAAAGTAAAGCCGCTGCTCTTCCACATGGAGAGGAGCCAGATGAGGTGGTTCGGGCATCTGGTCAGGATTTAGGGCACACCTAACCGATAGGAGGCCACGGGGAAGACCCAGGACACGTTGGGAAGACTATGTTTCCCGGCTGGCCTGGGAACGCCTTGGGTTCCCCCGGGAAGAGCTGGACAAAGTGACCGGGGAGAGGGAAGTCTGGGCTTCCCTGCTTAGGCTGCTGCCCCCGTGACCTGACCTCGGTTAAGTGGAAGAAGATGGGTGGATGGATTAAGTAATGAAGTTAAAAATTGTACTGATATGATCCAGTTTAAGATGTTGTTCAGATTAATAGTGCTTATAAAGTACAAAGAAGAGGAAAAACTTCAACCTTATTGAAAATAAGATATTCTTCATCTCAGTACACTAATAATGACTGAATTAATGAATTACATATTACAAAACTGTTGTATTACTCATTCACGGATGTCATTTCACTATTTTACTACAAAAAAGGTCAGTAAATGAATGTATATATTTGTAAACGCTCTGAAGTGGGAAAGGTGTAGGATTAAATAAGCTTTGCTTCATCCTACTCCTTTTCGGACATGATGTAATGTGAAATGGTATTAAAGTGTCTGATGTATTATGTTGTAAGTATGTTCATGTTCAAAATAAACTAAAGAAAGAAATAAAAGAAAGAAAGTATTGATCGATTGACTGAGTTTATAATACAATTTTACCAAGTGATAAAGTAACAGCACAAAGCACACATCAGTCATATTAAATGATGCATCAAGGACAATACTGTAATGACATCAAATAGATATTTTTAATTTCACCAGAGTACCTGGTTGGTTTCACATCTTGTTCAACCACTTACCAGAGGGAACAAGATACCTCTTTTTTCAAAAATCATCAAAAAAGTACAGGAAGGGTATGGTGCCATGACCCGGAGTCAAACCAGGGTTGCTGCAGCCACAACACAGAGTACTAACCACTATACCATCACAGCTGTAACAAACCATCCAGACTGATAATGTGTTTGCTTCCCTGTTCATGTTCATAGACAGAATAGTCACAACTAGTTTGAATGCTAGTGACCAAGCCCCAACAATTTTTACTCTAACAAGAGGAAGGCGTGCTCAGGTAAGATTTGTTTTGTTTCACCTTTTTCCTCACCCACTTTATTCTAAATGAATGTCCCGAGTATACCAACAGATACAACGTCCAGTTATCTATTCACAATGATAACAAGACAAAAAAAATGCATGTTCCAGTTAGTAGATATTTATTTTAAATGCAAAAAAACACTCTCAAAGAAACAGCACTGAATTTTGTTTCAGTTCAATTAACAAAAAACAACGAGCCAGTCAGGAGTTGAACCTAGAATCTTCTGATCCGTAGTCAGACATGTTATCCATTGCACCACTAGCTCCGTGCCCTGTAATTTTGTACAAGTTGTATATTGTAAACATCTTAGGCCAAAGGAACACACAGTTTACATGAGGCTTACTACCAAAACAGGGCTTTACTGACTGCTTATGTTGGACTTTAAAATCTAGTGACCTTCTATTTGTTGCAGCCTGGGCCTTCACCAGCTCTACCTGTTGCAGCTAACCTCCACTAAAAATTAAAGCAAAATGCTTCTGGCAATATTTTGGGGAGCATCCAAGTTAAATGCAGCTCAGAGTTTGCAACTTCGGGAGAGGAGCTTCTTTTTTGGTCAAAACCTTCTTTGTTGATGACGATGTAAAACTGGCCTATCTGTCAAAAATGAGCTTTGTGTTCAAGCACTTGGGGAGCTTGAACTTTGACAGTTCCCAGCTTGTCACTGAACATGCTGACTAATTCACCTTCACCTGAGATTGCCAATATGGATGTTATCTCAGATGTTGGACATATCAGCACATCAAAGGTCCTGGGTAGCTCAGTCGGCAGAGCATCAGACTTTTAATCTGAGGGTCCAGGGTTCAAGTCCCTGTTCAAGTGGCTGATGCTGACCTCCATACATTTCTCAAAAAATGTCCCTTTGCCCCCCTGCAGCAGTCTTTCGAATCTATTTTTAATTTAAATAGTTTTCAAAAATGATTGTTTTTTCTCTGTTTAATTTGAAAAACTGATATTCAAAAACATCCCTCACATCCACTTTAGTTCAGGTGGGAGAGCGTTAATGTGATCATCTGAAGGTTTAACCACAATACCTTAAACACAAATTGTTAGACAGTGTATCTGTATGAAAAAGTTGTGGTTAATATTTTGCTGTAGGTGTGTTAGATGCACCTTCACCTCACACTGAGCTCAGCTTTATTACTCTCAGTTTCAAGTTATACAGTCCAAGACAAACCCTTAAGGCAACAAATTTGTGTTTGAAACAGCCCGATGTAAGGCTCAGTTAAAGACCAAACATTGGCTTAAGGAACGATACACCGTTAAACCACGTAACGCTTGTCCAAATTAAAATGAGAGGAAAGGTGTGTAACTACTGATACTAGGATTCCACCAGCAAGGCTGGCAGGCCAGGGAGACCATTTCAGTATTGTAAGAGCCACAAAAGGATTATTAGTAAGAAGATTTGATTCAGAAACTCAGCGAGTTGTGCTGAAACCCGGGATCGAACCAGGGACCTTCAGATCTTCAGTCTGACGCTCTCCCAACTGAGCTATTTCACCTATACAACATTTGCTTGGGTTTACATATTCAAATGTAACCAAGGTCTGCCCTACTGGTGACTTTTGAGGGGTGGAAGGAGGTCTTTCCAAGGGGTCTCAAAGTCTAGTATTGGTCAGCAGAACAGGTACTTGAATCCCGGAAGCTCAAAAAGAATGTCTTACGCTCCATGACTGAGCATGTCAGGGTCTCTAAAAAATGTACCAAAATGCTTCTGAAGAATGTTTTATTACCGAGAATGTTATGATTATTGCAAACATTTGGCAGATTTTTCAGAAATGTTCAAAAGTTCTTAGCAGGCTAATAATTAATTCTTCAAGTGTAGATGAACCTTGCTTAGAAGAAAGGTAGTTTAAACGGTATAAGAACAGATACAACTACCAGTTATACATTCGCAATAATAAAGAGAAAAAAAACACATGTTTCAGTTAGTAGATTTAAAAAAAAAAAAAAAAAAAAAGCAAAATAAACTCCCCCTAAAATTGTACAGAATACTGTTTCAGTTGAGTTAACAAACAACAGCACGCTGGCTAGGAGTTGAACCTAGAATCTTCTAGTCCGTAGTGAGACACATAATCCATTGCATCACTATCCCTACAGAAAGAAACATCTCACTGTAGGACAGGTTGTGTTTCGTAAATATCTTACGCCAAAACAACACACAGTTTACATCCTCAGGATGTAAGACATTATTTGGATTCTTATTTGAACCACGTCACACAGAAATGTAATGTATGAATGAGTGAGAATGAGGGAGGGATGTTTTGGGTTGGTGCACTAATTGTAAGTGTATCTTGTGTTGTTTATCTTGATTTAATCATTTAAAAAAAAAGAGTAATCCTTCGAGCCGGATTTGAACCAGCAACCTAAGGATTCCAGCATGAGCAACTACAGTCCTCCGCTCTACCAACTGAGCTATCGAAGGTTAGTATCACCTCATACTAACTCTGATGTTTGAGTCACTTTAGTATCAAAGTTGACTTAGTTGACCTAAGTTGATTTAGTTGACCTAAATCACAAGTGTCTCAAAGGGCTGCACAAGCCCCAACAACGTCTTTGGCTCAGATCCCAAATCAGGGCAAGAAAAAACTCAACCCAATGGGATGACAATGAGAAACCTTGGAGGGGACCGCAGATGTAATTAAAAATATACCAAAATGAGGCCACGTCATTGAAGAATGTTTTACTACCATGAATGTTAGGAATATTGCATACAATTAAACTTCATTTAACCTGCCTGAAACCCTTTGAAACCATCCTGTTTAAATACCCTGTTGTGTACCTTGTTCATTTCGCTGTCAATTGGACTTCAACAAAAGTAGCTGACTATTTGTATGGCGTCACATTAGTGCCAAAAATCCAAGCGCATAAAAACTGTTATCGCGTGCTGATTCTCCACTTCGTGCGCGCGGTGCATTTTCGTTTTGGCACTTTGGGCGCGGGTATGCTTAGACCGCCCCTCCTTTCTGATTGGTCAGGCGAAAAAAGCTGAGCGTCAATCTGAAGTATAGCAGGGCGGGTCATGGTCAATATGTATCAAGATAATACAGCTCCTGTCGACAAACACATTCTAAATCATCCAAATTTAGTGGAGTTGTGGAAAATGTCAATTGAATTTGATCTAAAAGTCTTTGACGAAGGTAATGTCTCATCTGTTGAGAGAACATCACATAGTTAATGTGATTAATTTATTAATTTTCTTTCCTCTATCTACTTGAAGTTTACACCAGAGTCTACCCGAACCCACTTATCTATGCCTACTTCATATCAGGACCACATGATTAGCATTCTGTGGGTTCTTCCGAGGATGTCGTAGTCGTAGTGGTTTGTACAGTCCTTTGAGACATTTGTGATTTAGGGCTATATAAATAAACATTGATTGATATGGGCCTAATTATTCATGTTATGATTGCAATGACTATTTTAGTAGAATAATGAATGACAGGCTATCACTACAATTAATGAATATGGTTTTAATATTACTATAAAAAGTATTTACGTTTCTGCAAACAACTCAAATTATGGAACATGAGATATCAGCCCAGATCAGTACAGATGGCAGAGTTTAAAATATGTATTTAAAAAACAACCAAAAAAGCTAGCTCCCTACATTAGGCAAATTAATGAATGATATGATATGAATAAACACTCCATGTTTCTTCATTTTACCTCGGACAGCTGGTCCCCATCATTTTATTGGTGTCAATGGTACATGTACTATTTAAATATACAATACTCTGACATTTATAACAAATCGAACTGTTTGGAAATGAGTTGAAGTGGAGAATCAGCGCGGGACAACAGTTTTTATGTGCTTGGATTTTTGGCACTAATGTGACGCCATACATGTACTATTTAAATAACCATAACTTTCTCAATTTTCAACTAATTTCCAAACGGTTCGATTTGTTATAAATGTCTGAGTATCGTATGTATGTGTATATTTAAATAGTACATGTATCATTGACATCAATAAAATGATGGGGGCCAGCAGTCCGAGGTAAGATGGAGAAACATGGAGTGTTTATTCATATCTATGATGAAAGGTCCATGGCAGTTCCCTGGGATTAAAAAGAAAGGAAATCAGGTTTTCATGGCTGAACAAGTAAGTCTTTAATACTATTATCTCTCAGATTGAATTTGCCTAATGTATGGAGCTAGCTTTTTTTGTTGTTTTTTAAACACATATTTTTAACTCTGCCATCTATACTGATCTGGGCTGATATCTCATTTTCCATAGTTTGAGTTGTTTGCAGAAACGTAAATACTTTTTATAGTAATATTAAAACCATATCACTTAGTTGTAGTGATAACCTGTCATTCATTATTCTACTAAAATAGTCATTGCAATCATAACATCAATAATTAGGCCCATATGCTAATCATGTGGTCCTGATATGAAGTAGGCATAGATAAGTGGCTTCAGGTAGACTCGGGTGTAAACTTAAAGTAGATAGAGGAAAGAAAATTAATAGTCCAACATTGTGGCATACATTCAATATTTACATATACAAATATTAAATGAATAACAATATTTTTTTAAACAGACAAGTGAGGAAAGAAAACACATTTGAAAATATAATTTCCATCATTGACTGACATGTGTGGACTGATTGTATGAAAAGAGAGATATTGATCTTGACTCTTCATTAACTATGTGATGTTCTCTCAACAGATGAGACATTACCTTCTTTAAAGACTTTTACATCAAATTCAATTGGCATTTTCCACAACTCCACTAATTTGGACTTTTTAGAATGTGTTTGTCGACAGGAGCTGTATCATCTTGATACATATTGACCATGACCCGCCCTGCTATACGTCTGATTGGCCTGCAGCTATTTTCGCCTGACCAATCAGAAAGGAGGGGCGGTCTAAACATAATCGCCCCCAAAGTGCCAAAACCAAGACGGCGCACAAAGACACCGGGCGCAAGCAAAAAGGACGCCACGCGCGCGCACAAAGGCACCAGACGCGCGCAAATGGGTGTCGCGCGCGTGTACGAAGTGGAGAATCAGCGCGCGATAACAGTTTTTATGCGCTTGGATTTTTGGCACTAATGTGACGCCATAGATTTGTCTCAACTGACCATTAAACTTGTGTCCCCAAGGCATTTGGCTCCAACTTTGGGAGAGTAGCTTCTTTTTTGGTCAAAACCTTCTTACTTGATGAGGATGTAAAAGTGTCTTAATTGTCATTAATGAGGTTTGTGTTCAAGCAATTGGTGAGTTGAGCTTTGACAGTTCCCAGCTTGTCACTGAACATCCTAACTAATTCATGTCCACCTGAGGTTGCCAATATGGCTGTTCTCTTAGATGTTGGGCAAATCAGGTTTGAAGAGGGACTGGGTAGCTCAGACAGCAGAGCATCACACTTTTAATCTGATGGTCCAGGGTTCAAGTCCTGATTCAGGCAACTGATGCTAGCTTCTTTACATTTCTGCAAAGACTTCACTTAGCAGTCCTGTAACCTGTATTTAGTGTGAGTAGTTTTCAAAAACAGCCAACAAGATGCCTTACAACCACTTTAGCTCAGGTGGGAGAGCATTAAACTGATCATCTGAAGGTTAAGACGCAAAGTGTTGAAGTGAAGTTGTTAGACAGTGTATGAAAGTTGTGCTTCATCTCTTGCTGTAAGTGTGTTGGATGCACCCTCACGTCACACTGAGCCCCGCTTTACTACTCTCACTTTCAACTCATACATGTTTGTTTACTTTGGACTGTAAGTGTGTTGGATGCACCCTCACGTCACACTGAGCCCAGCTTTACTACTCTCACTTTCAACTCATACATGTTTGTTTACTTTGGACTGTAAGTGTGTTGGATGCACCCTCACGTCACACTGAGCCCCGCTTTACTACTCTCACTTTCAACTCATACATGTTTGTTTACTTTGGACTGTAAGTGTGTTGGATGCACCCTCACGTCACACTGAGCCCAGCTTTACTACTCTCACTTTCAACTCATACATGTTTGTTTACTTTGGACTGTAAGTGTGTTGGATGCACCCTCACGTCACACTGAGCCCCGCTTTACTACTCTCACTTTCAACTCATACATGTTTGTTTACTTTGGACTGTAAGTGTGTTGGATGCACCCTCACGTCACACTGAGCCCCGCTTTACTACTCTCACTTTCAACTCATACATGTTTGTTTACTTTGGACTGTAAGTGTGTTGGATGCACCCTCACGTCACACTGAGCCCAGCTTTACTACTCTCACTTTCAACTCATACATGTTTGTTTACTTTGGACTGTAAGTGTGTTGGATGCACCCTCACGTCACACTGAGCCCCGCTTTACTACTCTCACTTTCAACTCATACATGTTTGTTTACTTTGGACTGTAAGTGTGTTGGATGCACCCTCACGTCACACTGAGCCCAGCTTTACTACTCTCACTTTCAACTCATACATGTTTGTTTACTTTGGACTGTAAGTGTGTTGGATGCACCCTCACGTCACACTGAGCCCAGCTTTACTACTCTCACTTTCAACTCATACATGTTTGTTTACTTTGGACTGTAAGTGTGTTGGATGCACCCTCACGTCACACTGAGCCCCGCTTTACTACTCTCACTTTCAACTCATACATGTTTGTTTACTTTGGACTGTAAGTGTGTTGGATGCACCCTCACGTCACACTGAGCCCAGCTTTACTACTCTCACTTTCAACTCATACATGTTTGTTTACTTTGGACTGTAAGTGTGTTGGATGCACCCTCACGTCACACTGAGCCCAGCTTTACTACTCTCACTTTCAACTCATACATGTTTGTTTACTTTGGACTGTAAGTGTGTTGGATGCACCCTCACGTCACACTGAGCCCCGCTTTACTACTCTCACTTTCAACTCATACATGTTTGTTTACTTTGGACTGTAAGTGTGTTGGATGCACCCTCACGTCACACTGAGCCCCGCTTTACTACTCTCACTTTCAACTCATACATGTTTGTTTACTTTGGACTGTAAGTGTGTTGGATGCACCCTCACGTCACACTGAGCCCCGCTTTACTACTCTCACTTTCAACTCATACATGTTTGTTTACTTTGGACTGTAAGTGTGTTGGATGCACCCTCACGTCACACTGAGCCCCGCTTTACTACTCTCACTTTCAACTCATACATGTTTGTTTACTTTGGACTGTAAGTGTGTTGGATGCACCCTCACGTCACACTGAGCCCAGCTTTACTACTCTCACTTTCAACTCATACATGTTTGTTTACTTTGGACTGTAAGTGTGTTGGATGCACCCTCACGTCACACTGAGCCCCGCTTTACTACTCTCACTTTCAACTCATACATGTTTGTTTACTTTGGACTGTAAGTGTGTTGGATGCACCCTCACGTCACACTGAGCCCAGCTTTACTACTCTCACTTTCAACTCATACATGTTTGTTTACTTTGGACTGTAAGTGTGTTGGATGCACCCTCACGTCACACTGAGCCCAGCTTTACTACTCTCACTTTCAACTCATACATGTTTGTTTACTTTGGACTGTAAGTGTGTTGGATGCACCCTCACGTCACACTGAGCCCAGCTTTACTACTCTCACTTTCAACTCATACATGTTTGTTTACTTTGGACTGTAAGTGTGTTGGATGCACCCTCACGTCACACTGAGCCCCGCTTTACTACTCTCACTTTCAACTCATACATGTTTGTTTACTTTGGACTGTAAGTGTGTTGGATGCACCCTCACGTCACACTGAGCCCCGCTTTACTACTCTCACTTTCAACTCATACATGTTTGTTTACTTTGGACTGTAAGTGTGTTGGATGCACCCTCACGTCACACTGAGCCCCGCTTTACTACTCTCACTTTCAACTCATACATGTTTGTTTACTTTGGACTGTAAGTGTGTTGGATGCACCCTCACGTCACACTGAGCCCAGCTTTACTACTCTCACTTTCAACTCATACATGTTTGTTTACTTTGGACTGTAAGTGTGTTGGATGCACCCTCACGTCACACTGAGCCCCGCTTTACTACTCTCACTTTCAACTCATACATGTTTGTTTACTTTGGACTGTAAGTGTGTTGGATGCACCCTCACGTCACACTGAGCCCCGCTTTACTACTCTCACTTTCAACTCATACATGTTTGTTTACTTTGGACTGTAAGTGTGTTGGATGCACCCTCACGTCACACTGAGCCCAGCTTTACTACTCTCACTTTCAACTCATACATGTTTGTTTACTTTGGACTGTAAGTGTGTTGGATGCACCCTCACGTCACACTGAGCCCCGCTTTACTACTCTCACTTTCAACTCATACATGTTTGTTTACTTTGGACTGTAAGTGTGTTGGATGCACCCTCACGTCACACTGAGCCCAGCTTTACTACTCTCACTTTCAACTCATACATGTTTGTTTACTTTGGACTGTAAGTGTGTTGGATGCACCCTCACGTCACACTGAGCCCCGCTTTACTACTCTCACTTTCAACTCATACATGTTTGTTTACTTTGGACTGTAAGTGTGTTGGATGCACCCTCACGTCACACTGAGCCCAGCTTTACTACTCTCACTTTCAACTCATACATGTTTGTTTACTTTTGACCGGCTTTGAGATTGATAGCAAGGTTTGCAGTATCACCAACAGTGACCCACGTGCCATCAAGGCACTTCAGTGCTAGCAGTGGCGTAAACGTCCAAAGAGTTGGAGAGGCTGAGAAAAAGAGCACCTTGCTCATTGCAGAAAGGTCCTGTCAAGCAGCTTGTCACATTTAACAATCTGATGTTGAGGTTATTTGCTCAGTTTACGGCCAGACTACACTGAGCATGCCGGATCTGGTCAGCTCTGAGAATGTAAGCCCGGTCAGGCCTGGTTAGTATTTGGATGGGAGAGTGAGCGGGAATACCATGTGCTTTACGCCTTTGGCAATGCACCCTTTTGCTTTTCTTACAACGCTTACAGGAACTTGCCATACTTGTCAATACAGCTACATATTGCTCGTCCAAACAAAACCTTGCTCTTCTTACAGAAAAACATGATACAACCTGCCTATCATGTGATTCTACCATGTTGGCAAAATACAAACACACAATATATTGACATATATAACACATAAAACATGGAATTAGAAGTGAACAGTACCCATCCCTACCAGCAAGTGTTGTTGTACTGGAAACTAATTTACAAACACAACTTCATCACACACAATACTCCACTGTGGAATTGTTCTTATATTAAAATGAGAAACAAATCCATCTTTGTACAGCAATGGTTTGAAAAAGGCATTTGGTCACTGATGCACTTATTGACTGATAAAGTATTTTATTATTAGAAGATTTCATTAAGTACGACCTGCAAACAGACACAATATTTTAAGCAATTATAAAGGCTTTTGTTCAAAATATTGTGATTCCTGTAAATCTTTTTTTTTTTTACTTCTTTACTATTTCTTCTTTACTGTATTTTCTCTGGAACAAAAAAAATAGAAAATACCCATAATTTGAAAGTTTCCATTCTTCCAAACGCCAAAGGGTTAATTTAAGAAAAAAAGCCCCGGATTGATAACTTTAAATAATTTTTAAGATGTTGTTTTGCAATTGAAGACAACACTTGTTCGTTCTGCGATAGGGAAACAAAATAAACACTATATTTTATGAATGAAATGAATGAATGAAATCCCTGTGAGACAATGTACAATATTGGCTTTTCCCTGACATTCCAAACTTTGATTGATATTAATATTGTTTTGGGGATGTTGAAAAAGAAAAAAAAAATGTCTAAAACACAATAAGGGATCTTTCTGTGTGGAATTTGCATGTTCTCCCCGTGACTGCGTGGGTTCCCTCCGGGTACTCCGGCTTCCTCCCACCTCCAAAGACATGCACCTGGGGATAGGCCCCTCCCACCCCCAAAGACATGCTCCAGGGGATAGGTTGATTGGCAACACTAAATGGTCCCTAATGTGTGAATGTGAGTGTGAATGTTGTCTGTCTATCTGTGTTGCGATGAGGTGGCGACTTATCCAGGTTGTACACTGCCTTCCGCCTGATTGTAGCTGAGATAGGCACCAGCGCCCCCCGTGACCCCAAAGGGAAAAGTGGTAGAAAATGGATGGATGGATGTTTTTAATTCACAAATGTATGTTTGAAAAACAAAACCATCCTTCCACAAACAATTCAGACATTTTCTCTCACTTTTTATTGCATAAAGGTCTGGGGACATACATTTAAAATAATCACAACACAATTATCATAATACAAAAGAGAGTAATAAAGATAATAATAAAATGGATTACAGATTCCCAACAAATGATTCATAAAATCACACATTTTAAAATTGTATATAAGACAACTGTTTAAATGATGTATAAAGTAAATAATAATATGCTTCCTGAAGTGGTCCAGAAGATGTTTCAGATGTGAACCAGTACATATGTATATCATATAAAGGTGATAATCTATGGGATTATTAACAATTACAAATACAAATATGTAATACTTTCATATTTCAAACTATCTTAATCTATAAATGTAGAAGCATATTAAACAGATTGTTGGACAAACAACAATGTCACACATGTTATATGTGCTGATGTTGTTAGAAAGTCAAAATGAAAGTCTGGACAGTTTATTTCAAATCCTGCAGTTTCATTTGCTGCTGCTGTTCTCACCAGCACACTTGTGTTTCTTACACTGGTACTTAGAAGACAATCTTTCACCACACACACTGCAACTCAACACTTTCTCTCCTGGGTGTCTTCTCATGTGTGCTACAAGCTTTGATTGTTGACAAAAGATTCTGTTGCAGATTGAACAGGAATGCGATTTTTTTCCCAGTGTGTGTTCTCATGTGTCTTTTCACATATGTACATGTTGTAAAACCTTTACCACAGGTTGAACAGAAAAAAGGCTTTTCACCAGTGTGTGTTCTCATGTGTACCTTCAAATTGATACTTTGTGTAAAACCTTTACTACAGAGTGAACAAGAAAAAGGTTTTTCTCTAGTGTGTGTTCTAATATGTCTTTTCAAACTCTGACTTTGTGTAAAACCTTTACCACAGGTTGAACAGGAAAAACGTTTTTCACCAGTGTGTGTTCTCATGTGTACTTTCAAATTGATACTTTGTCTAAAACCTTTACTGCAGAGTGAACAAGAAAAAGGTTTTTCTCCAGTGTGTGTTCTCATGTGTCTTTTCAATTTACTAGGATATTTAAAAGTTTTGTGAGAGAGAGAAGATGTGAAGTGAGTGTTGTCAGTGTGACATGTCTTATCATCTTTAGAGTCTTCATCATCAGTGTCAGGAGAGTGTGACGTTGTGTCCTCACTATCTGATAGTGGAGCTAAGAGCTTGTCTGCTTGTGATCCTCCACAGTGGTCTCCATCAGCTTCTGTTGTCATGTGTTGTGTTGAGCTGCTGCTTGGAGGCTCCCCCCCTCCCCTCTCCTCACTTTCACCTTTCACCTCATCATCTTCACTCTTCACAGGGACACCAGTCACTGGGAACTCCTCCAACCATTTAGGCTGACTGATGCCCTCTTCCTCCTCTTCCTCTTTAATGTGCGGCGGCTCTTGGTCCTCCTCTTCCTCTTTAAAGTAGGGTGTCAGTGGGTCCTCCTCTTCCTTTTTAATGTGAGGGGTCAGCAGGTTCTCTTGCTCCTTAAAGTGAGGGGTCAGTGGGTCCTCCTCTTCATTTTTGATGTGTAAGATCAGTGGGTCCTCCGCTTGCCCTTTAATGTGAAGGGTCAGTTTAACATTATGGGTCTGTGGCGTCTTGCCTTCCTCTTTAATGTGGGGGGGATGTGGCTCCTCTCCTCCCTCTTTGCTGTGCTGGGAATGTGGTACCTCTTTTTTCTCGCGTATGTTGGGGGACTGTGGTTCCTTCTCCTGCTCATGGGGTAGAGGTTCTTCTTCAACGTCTGCGGGACAGGAGAAAACAAACATTCTTTAGAAAAGTCCAGCTTTGCTCAAATCAAACCAAATCAACTTTACTTATACAGCACATTTAATATTTACCACAAAGTGCTGTACAATAGACAGGTTAAAAGATAACACAAGGGAAACTAGCAAACACACCAAAACACAAACAAAGCCCGATAGATAATAAATAAAACATAGAAACAGGTTCACAGCAGGTGCATAATGGGCTGCCATAGCAAAATGGAGATCACAGAATGTTAAAGGCCATGGAATAAAAGTGTGTTTTTAAGAGTGATTTAAAAACAGGAAGAGAGGAGGCCTGTCTAACACTCAAAGTTAAGTTGTTCCAGAGCTTGCGAGTAGCAGCGGCGAAAGCTCTGTCACCGCTTAGCTTCAGCCTTGTGTAAGAGACCGTCAACAGCAGCTGACGTTACTGCCCCCCCCCCCCATGATCTAAGGGATCAGGAGGGGGTGGGGGGGCGTGTTCAGCAAGGCCGAAGGAGGTCGGAGATGTATGTTGGAGCGATGTTGTTTAGACATTTGAAAACAAATAGTAGTTCTACTAATTGATTCGGTAGAGCCCAGGGAGCCAGTGAAGGGACGCTAGTATGGGGGTGATGTGCTCACGCCTGTGGGTCTGTGTTAGCAGACGAGCAGCAGAGTTCTGCACGAGCTGCAGGCAGGCGAGGGAGGCCCGGCTAATGCCTACATACAGGGCGTTGCAGTCGTCAAGACGAGTCGAGATAAATCCCTACGTACAGTAGTTATAAGTGCCGAGGGGAGGGAGAGCGACTTGGACTAAACAACATAAAATCACAGGGCCAACACTGATAAACAGACAACATTCACACTCACATTCACACACTAGGGCCAATTTAGTGTTGCCAATCAACCTATCCCCAGGTACATTTCTTTGGAAGTAGGAGGAAGCCGGAGTACCCGGAGGGAACCCACACATTCACGGGGAGGACATGCACACTCCACACAGAAAGATCCCGAGCCCGGGATTGAACCCTGACTACTCAGGGCCTTCATATTGTGAGGCAGACGCACTAACCCCTCTTCCATCCTGTAAACTCTGCTGGTACTATTCCAGAAGAGAGGCTACTATTGATAATGTTAAGGACGCTTGATCCAATAGTAGCAAGTACCTCCTTAAACAGGTAAGGTGGGAGGGCATCTGCAGGAGAACCAGAGGGCTTCAAATGACTAACCGTGTCCTTTAGAAAGGAAAAGGACACCGGCTCAAACTGATGGAAAACAGAAGAAAAGTGCAGAGGAATAGAAAGGTCCTAGGAAAGCTGAGATAAACTGGCTCTAGGTGACACAATTTAGTCAGTGAAAAAGTGGACAGAATTTTCACAGAATTCTGAAGAAGCATCAAAACCAACAGATTTGGGAGCATCAATGACAATGCTAATGGTCTTGAACAGAACTCTGGGGTTGTTACAGTTAGAAGCTATAATCTCAGATAGATATTTATTCATCTTTGCTGGAGGACAACATGCTCTCTTTAAAAATGGCAAAAGACACATGCAGCCTGTCTTTTTTCCATTGTTCTCTCTGCTCTCCTACATTCGCGCCTGGCCGCACGAGTGATGTCATTCAACCAGGGCTCAGGTGTGGGTTTGGCGCGGCGGAACTTGAAAGGAGGGATAGTATCCAGTGTTTGTAAACAAATAGAGTTGAACCCAGAAACCAACTCTTCAGTATTCAGACACACAGAGGCTGCAGAATTATCATCACAAAGATTCTAAAAAATGGAAGAGAAAACAGAGCAGGAGACCAAGAATTAAACATGCGAGAGCGTTGAGGTGGAGCGCACAATGTAACGGACACTGAGTGGGAATATCAAACAGGATCGGCATATGATCAGAGAACACAGCGTCGCAAACCATACGAGAGCACTAAATGGAGTTTATGCCTGCGTTCATGTGTGGAACCACACACAGACTGTACAAAGTTAAATGAGTCAGGAAGCTCCTGGAAAGCGACTCGTCTGGGCTTAGGTGTGAATATTAAAATCACCAGCAATAAGGACAAGATTATATTTAGGCAGGATTTCAGCCCAAATTTCAGAAAAGTCAGTTATAAAGTCTTTGTGGTACTTGGGTGGTCGATGGACGACGGCACACAGGACGACATCAGAAAGACCCAGTTCAAACATGCACAGTTCCAAGCTTGAAAAGGAGGATTGCAGGCGTATCAGACGGCATTTAAATTCATTTTTAAAAACCACTGCTAATCCTCCTCCTTTTCGACCAGACGACCGCGGAGAATAAACGTAGGAACACTCTGGAAGCAGAAGTTCATTAAGAGGGGCGGACTCACCGGCTCTCAGCCATGTTTCCGTCACACAGAATTGGTCAAGTCTGCGGGAAGTTCAGGATAATCGTTTTGTTTGTCAAAGATTTTGCGTTCACAAGACTGAACCTGGCAGGGGCCACCACGTCCAAGGCCGCAGCTATTCCAGGTGGGGCCCGACAGACAGCCCGCAGGTGGCGGGAATCCACCCCGCGCCTCCGGGGGCGGGGACAGCAGGAGCAACGGCGGCAAGTCACATCCTCCAAACCAACGATATAGGAACAAGCCAGGAACCGATGGGATCCAGCGAGCATGGGTGCAGGAGGAGACCGGATACCGCACCATTCCTCCTTCGGGAAGCCATGGGAAGCCGGGCCAGGAGTGCCCTAAATTTCACCAGCTGGCCGCCACGTTTACTACGGCGCCGGAGACACTGCCGCTGGGGGAGAGGAACCAGGGGGCGGGAAAGGAAGGCAGGAATCCATGCAGGTGAAAAAGCTGACTTGGACCCCAGCAATTACACAGTCGATGCTTGTCCTGGACTGTGGTGCCGGGGAACCACACAGTGATGGAGGAGGTGAGGATGGACTCGATGATGGCTGAATAAAACTGCACCAGCATCTTGGTCGGCACCTTAAGTTACCTCAGCTGCCGCAGGAAGTACATCCTTTGTTGGGCCTTTTTCGTCATACACAAGCAGTGAGCTGACAGAGACGAAAATAGACGCAAACAACACAAAAACGAACAGAGCTGACAGCGAGACACAGCAGGCCAAAGCACATACTAGCGCCATCTTTGAAATACCTAAAACTCATTGTTATATCAACGATCAGAGACAGAAACTCTTCATTTAACATAATGTCCTTGTTTGATGCTTCAAAACAGCTCAATTAACACATAAAAAGGAAAAGTGAAATAACAGACGGACAGGGCTTTGCTGTTTGTAACACACACACACACAGCAAAATGCGCTAATGTTAAAAGCTAATTAGCCTTCACCTCAAGCCAGGACTGCGAGCGAGCTGAGCTGCTGTTTGTTTCTAGAACGTCAAAGGGCTCATAGTGATGTTACTAGTACAAACCTTGTTTCCATATGAGTTGGGAAATTGTGTTAGATGTAAATATAAACGGAATACAATGATTTGCAAATCCTTTTCAACCCATACTCAATTGAATGCACTACAAAGACAAGATATTTGATGTTCAAAGTCATAAACTTTATTTTTTTTACAAATAATAATTAACTTACAATACCATGGCTGCAACACGTGACAAAGTAGTTGGGAAAGGGCATGTTCACCACTGTGTTACATCACCTTTTCTTTTAACAACACTCAATAAACATTTGGGAACTGAGGAAACAAATTTTTGAAGCTTTGAAAGTGGATCATTTTTTACCATTCTTGTTTTATGGAGAGCTTCAGTCGTTCAACAGTCCGGGGTCTCCACTGTCGTATTTTACGGTTCATAATGCGCCACACATTTTCCATGGGAGACAGGTCTGGACTGCAGGCAGGCTAGGAAAGTACCCGCACTCTTTTTTTACGAAGCCACACTGTTGTAACACTTGTCTTGCTGAAATAAGCAGGAGCGTCCTTGATAACGTTGTTTGGATGACAACATATGGTGCTCCAAAACCTGTATGGACCTTTCAGCATTAATGGTGCCTTCACAGATGTGTAAGTTACCCATGCCTTGGGCACTAATACACCCCCATACCATCACACATGTGTAAGTTACCCATGCCTTGGGCACTAATACACCCCCATACCATCACACATGCTGGCTTTTCAACTTTGCGCCTACAACAATCCGAATGGTTATTTTCCTCTTTGCTCTGGAGGACACCACGTCCTCTGTTTCCAAATATAATTTGAAATGTAGTTACTGACAGTGGTTTTATGAAGTATTCCTGAGCCCATGTGGTGATATCCTTTACACACTGATGTCGCTTTTTGATGCAGTAACGCCTGAGGGGTCAAAAGTCCGTAATATCATCGCTTACGTGCAGTGATTTCTCCAGATTCTCTAAACTTTTTGATGATTTTACGGACCGTAGATGGCAAAATCCCTAAATTCCTTGCAATAGGTCGTTGAGAAATTTTGTTCTAAAACTGTTCGACAATATGCATACAAATTGGTGACCCTCAGCCCATTGTTGTTTGTGAATTACTTAGCATTTCATGGAAGCTGCTTTTATACCCAACCATGGCACCCACCTGTTCCCAATTAGCCTGCACACCTGTGGGATGTTCCACATAAGTGTTTGATGAGCATTCCTCAACTTTATCAGTATTTATTGCCACCGTTCCCAACTTCTTTGCTTCTTTGTCACATGTTGCTGGCATCAAATTCTAAAGTTAATGATTTGCAAAAAAAAAAAAAAAAAAAGGTTTATCAGTTTGAACATCAAATATGTTGTCTTTGTAGCATATTCAACTGAATATGGCTTGAAAATGATTTGCAAATCATTGTATTCTGTTTATATTTACATCTAACACAATTTCCCAACTCATATGGAAACGGGGTTTGTAGTTGACTGGGAAGTGTTTACTATAATTTGGGGAGAGTCCGCTGGCTGATGCTTACCTGCTAAACACCTACCTGCTCATGACACACACTGCTGATTGGCTGTTACTGCTCTGTCTGTAACCAATCAGATGGTTGTGTGGGTGGGACAATGCTGGGTGCTGTGTAGAGTACTGATGGAAACAGGCAGAACGAAGCGGCGCAGCTTGTTAAGACTTTAGATTAATATGTTCGTGTGGAAACTCATTCGTTACACATCCGAACCGAACCGAAACCCCCATACCGAAACGGTTCAATACAAATACACGTATACACAAATACATCCCCAATCTTCACTACTAAACCTTTGAAATGTGCTGACATATGTGCTGCTAAAGGTAAATAAACAGTAGCCATATTGAATGTTTGCCTTCATTTGACCACGTGAGGTAAGGAGGACGGCCTCTAGGTCACATGGTTACACCCCAGCAATTACACTGTTGATGATTGATGAGCATTCATTTTTAAATGGTGGTGTTAAAAAGCAAATATATCTCCCATCTTTAGTGATAAATGTGGCCCCCGGATGAACATGTGTCACAAACATTGTATTAGATGATATGTGGATGTTGTGCTTACTTGGACTGTGATGAAGCTGTGAGGACTCAGGTGGTTTGTCTTCATGCTCTTCAGTCTTCACAGAGACAACAGTCAGTGGAAACTTGCTGACATCAGCCTCCTCCTGCCCTACAGGAAAATCTCCCCTCTCTTCCGCTTTAAAATAGGGGGGCTGTGGATACTCCTTGTCCCCTTTAAAATGTGAGGGCTGTGGATACTCTAAAGTGAAACTGTCCCCCTGCAGATGAGGGAGACATTCTTCTTGGTGTCCAATCAGCTGATGGATGTCTACAGGACACAAACAAATCACATTTTAACTCCTACATGCTATGAAATAATGTGCTGTGGCTATTGAAAATGTTATTAATCAAGTGTTCCACTGGGAACGTTTTCGATTAATCGAGTAACTGGATAAAACATAGTGTTGCTTGGTTAAAAACAAATTTAAGCAACTATAAGACACTTCACTTAATAATGAACGGCCAATTAGTCTGAGATGGTATGAGATCAAGATGTCATCTTTAGATCAGGCTTGGTTTTTCCACAATCACTGCCACGTTAAAAAGTTAAAGTACCAATGATTGTCACACACACACTAGGTGTGGGGAGATTATTCTCTGCATTTGGCCCATTACCCTTGATCAACCCTTGGGAGGTGAAGTGAGCAGTGAGCAGCAGCGGTGGCCGCGCCCAGGAATCTGTTTTATGGGGATTTAACCCCCAATTCCAAACCCAATTCCAACCCTTGATGCTGAGTCCCAAGCAGGAAAGTAATGGGTCCAATTTTTATAGTCTTTGGTATGACTCAGTTGGGGTTTGAAATCACAACCTACCCATCTCAGGGCAGACACTCTAACCACTAGAACACTGAGTAGGTGGATGTAGTAGGTGTTGTAGTAGGTTAATGGCTGCACCAATATGAAGGAACTAATAGCTTTGACACACATATGGGGCGGCATAGCTCGGTTGGTAGAGTGGCCGTGCCAGCAACTTGAGAGTTGCAGGTTCAATTCCCGCTTGTGCCATCCTAGTTACTGCTGTTGTGTCCTTGGGCAAGACACTTTACCCACCTGCTCCCAGTGCCACCCACACTGGTTTAAATGTAACTTAGATATTGGGTGTCACTATGTAAAGCGCTTTGAGTCACTTGAGAAAAGCGCTATATAAATATAATTCACATAATTCACAACATATATAACTTGTCAAACCTGCCAGCTAGCAGGCTAGGTTTACAGAGTCAGTCACCATGGTAACTGACTCTGACTTTGTCTTACCTTTCTTATTTTTGGAGGTAAAACTCTCGAGCTTTACATACTCAGGACTTTGCACTTAACCTGCTCTCTGGAATATTCCCCCGGTGACTGTGTGAGTTTTGTGTAAACATGTTGATACACATTGTTACAAACATCAACCTCTCATAAATATTGTGTGTCTGACAATGTCTCCTTCTTATGAACAATGTAAAACAATCAGTGCATCATCCTCACATAACAATTCATCTTCCTATAGACAATCTATTTAAGAATAGTGTTAATAATAAATATAAAGTTAGTAAAGATGTGAGAGTAAGAAGTAAACAAACCTGTTCTGTGTAACACAACTTGATGTTTTTCATGTTGTCGCTCCTTCTCCTCTTTTGTTGGACAAAGTTCCTCCTCGTACTCTGCTATGGTTCTTTGGCACATTTTCACACAATCACAACACTTTACACTCACATTTGATCTCTACTTAGTGATGTGTTTTGATCACTTCCGCCTCTCTTTGTTAGCAGCTAACAAGCTAAGCTAACTAGCAAGCTAATCTAGCTCGAGAAGCATCAAAGTGCGCTCAGACTAATATAACCGGATGCAAACAGTTATTAACGATGTTTACTCTATTTACTAGAATGTAATAAAGGACATATATGTGTACATGGAGGCACAGATTAAGAACACTGAACTGTGACGACTGCAATAACGTCTTCACCGTCAGACGCCATCTTGCTTTGTCCTCGCCGTGTTTGGTTCGCGCGCAGTGTTGTCAGATCTCGCGAGAGAAACAAGTAACCAGCTCTTTTCCAAATCTCGCGAGAGGAATAAGTACAACCAGCTTTCCACCCCCGGTTTACTTCTTGTGAAAATAAAAGTAAACTTGTCCATTTCAAATCAACCAAAAAAAAAAAAAAAAAAAAAAAACCTATTTCCATAAAAATATTTAAATATTTGAAAATGTTTTGAAACAACAGTAGCATCAGGAAAGAAAAACAAGAAACAAAATAGATATTACACTCATGGTATTCTTTTTGTCTTTGATGGTAATCGTTTTTATAATGTATTTTAGAATGTGGGAGGTTTTCATGTCCTTTTAAAATTTCCTTTGTCGTTATTTATATTATATCTATCTATATACCTATATATCGATATATATATATATATATATATATATATATATATATATATATACATATATATATATATATATATATATATATATATATATATATTAGGACTGGGCAACAATTTAAAATTTTAATCAAAGTTAATCGCACTATTTCTCCGATTAATCGCGATTAACTGCGTTGTATACACAAAGCCCAATAATGAATTCAAAAGTAGTGTGTAGTGCACCTTTATTGGAATTTTCTCTCACATGAAGAAAAGGGCCAAAACATTTGTTGTGCAAACACAATTTAAATCAGTCCTTGTTAAACAGTAGCAGTTAAATAGCATATTTTATGAAAATCAACTCAAAAATTTTAAATACAAACATTTAAGCTAATTGCCACTACCAGGGTATTAAAGTTATCCTGTTTGTTATGGAAAATAAATATAATCTACATACAAATCTCTGAGCCACAATCATAACATCTGAACAGGCAATTTCTGAGGTAACAGCAGAAACATTTTTTTTTATCAGGGTCTTATGTTTAAAAAACCTATATTATAGGTAGTGGGCTGTTTTAGGGAATGTTTGATCAAATTATCCGTTCTAGCAATATTAATAATGTTGTGTTTATTCTGCGTAGTGCACTTAAAATAATTATGACCATATCTAGGAATTGATACGATGGGAATTTTCCGATTGTTTGCTTGGTGCTTTGATAAACTGAAGGCATCATATACATGGTACTATATTGTGATGTTATGAGCCAGGGAAAAAAATAACTACCCTACCCAGCATGCAACAGGAGTGACGAGCATGCGCGGTAGCCCGGTATAGGTTGTGTCGCCATGACAGCATATTGTATGTTGTGATATGCACGCTCTGAAAGCAAACGTTAAGAACTCAGCCAACACTCCTGGTCTGCATTATTGATAAATAGACAGACAACACATATACTCCGCTGCTTCACAGGCCGCTGGATGTAGCCGGCAAAGTATTCCCATGCTAGCTAGCCGGTCTAGCAAGCACGCGTCATTCAGTCCAAAACGGCCCGATCTATCCACATCCAGAATTGTCTGGCGGTCGTAAGTGATCCCCGAGTGACCACGCTGTAAGCCAGCCATGAAATTTGCAGAATTGTCCGGTATTTTTGCCAAATGTTCCATCTTTACCAAGAGCCCATCGACGCCGAAGTACATCCGGGAGTTGCCATCTTGTTAAGAAAAGGCGTTAACAAAATAAAAGCATGTAAACAACATACGCCCATTTGCCCACCCCTAATATATATATATATATATATATATATATATATATATATATATATATATATATATATATATATATATACATATATATATATATATATATATATATATATATATATATATATATATATATATAGTTTTTTTATATAAACAGTTGGCAGCAGAGGCTCCATGTATTACCTGAAGAAACATTTGACTTCTGACCTTTCCACATTATTTCTCTCATCTTTACTGCTGAAGTTCAGCTCACTGAGGATGTAAGCTCTGTTTTTTGTATTTTAATTATCTTTAATTATTCATAAACAGGCTAAAAACAAACCATTATTATGACTACTTCCTCATTTGTTTCACTCTCTACTAATTAAATCTATTCTAGCATGAAAACATTCAGGATGTTAATTCAAACAATATTACACATCCCCAAACGTACCATTTTATTAATGTATTAATATCATACGATATTACATTGAATATTCACATGTTAATGAAAATGTTTATTTCCACTCAGGGATTAATAAAGTATTTCTGATTCTGATTCTGATAATTACATCACTCTCATAAAGCCTTCAAAGCTGAATATGTTTTTACCATAGCTCAGCTTCACAATGTTGGAATATTGACTGCAGATATTGATATTCTTCTATTGTTTACAATATTACACTTTACTCTCTTTCTTTGCTCAAATGAACAGGATGAAAGTGTCTTTAATTGTCACTACTATCTATATATAATTATGTATATAATAATCTTCCATTCTTCACCTTCATTACAGCTTGATTTAACTCTCATCTTATTTTATCCAGAGAGAACTTGACCATAAAAAGATGGCTTAACATCAATAAACTGTCACTAAACTTCAATAATCCAATCAATCCACTTTATTTATATAGCACATTTAAACAACAATAACATTTCCAAAGTGCTGCACAGCCATGTTAAAAACAATATTATGCTCCACCAATGACTGAATAAAACAAAAATAAATACAAATAAAACCAATAAAAACAATACAAAAACAAATATGATTAAAAACTATTTTAAAGGGTAAAATCAATTAAAACAGTAAAATAGAAATCAAAGTGTATAAAAAACACAGAGGACAACAGAGGACAGAGGACCACACAACTCACATAGTGTTAAAAGCCAAAGAATAAAAGTGGGTGTTAAGATGAGACTTAAAACACTCCACTGTGGAAGCAGTTTGAACATGGAGGGGCAGAGTGTTCCAGAGCTTAGGGCCGACCACAGAAAAGGCCCTGTCTCCCCTGGTCTTAAGTCTGGTTTTGGGCACCACGAGCTGAAGCTGGCTCTCGGACCTCAGAGCGCGCGCAGGAATGTAAATTTGGATGAAGTCCGAGATATATTGAGGTGCCAGTCCATGTAAAGATTTAAAAACAAACAGCAATGTTTTAAAATCAATTCTAAAATGAACAGGGAGCCAGTGCAAACTCTGAAGAATTGGGGTTATATGCTGGCGTTTCCTGGCCCCTGTTAAAAGTCCTGCTGCCGCGTTCTGGACTAACTGCAACCGGGAGAGAGCTTTTTGGCTAATGCCAGCATAAAGTGCATTGCAGTAGTCCAGGCCACTTCAAATAAAAGCATGCACGACTTCTTCAAGAAGGTTAAAAGATAAAAACGGTTTAACCTTTACTAAAAGACGAAGGTGATAAAAACACGATTTTAAAACGCACTTGACTTGTTTGTCTAGTTTAAAATGGCTGTCTATAGTGACGCCAAGGCTGGTGACTTTGGGACGCACATCATTTTGCAATGGTCCCAAGTCAGTGAGGGCCGGACCATAAACTAAAATTTCCGTTTTTCCCTCATTCATTATTAAAAAATTCTGGGCTAACCAAGCCTTGACGTCACATAGACAGTTAAGGAGGGGTGTCAGGGGGCCGTGGCCTTTTGAAATCGGCATATAAATTTGGCAGTCTTCTGCATAAAAGTGATAAAACACTCCATGTTTCCTAAAAATATCTCCAAGAGGGAGGAGATAAAGAGCGAACAGGATGGGGCCTAAAATAGATCCTTGGGGGACACCACAGTAAAGCGGGGCAGAAGAGGAGGTGGCGTCCCCCAGCCTGACAGAGAAGGACCTCTCAGACAGGTAAGATCTGAACCACTCTAACGCAGTCCCCCTGACACCCACACAGTCTCTCAGGCGCTCTAAAAGAATTGTGTGGTCGACTGTGTCAAAGGCAGCTGTAAGATCTAAAAGCACTAAAATGGCAGAGCTGCCAGAATCAGACATTAAAAGCAAATCATTAAAAACCTTTAAAAGTGCAGATTCAGTACTGTGCAAAGCTTTGTATCCAGACTGAAATGGATCGAAAGTGCTATTTTCATCTAAAAAAGGCTGCAGTTGTGCCAGAACACATTTCTACAAAATCTTCGACACAAAAGGTAATTTGGAAATGGGCCGATAATTTGACAAACTTGTCGAATCAAGACCTGGTTTTTTAATCAAAGGCTCAACAACAGCTCTTTCACAAAAGGAGGGGACACAGCCAGAAATCAAGCTGCTGTTGATGATGTTCCTAACAGACACATCAATAGTGTCCCAGATTTCTTTAAAAAAGCGAGGGGGGACTGGGTCTGTGGAACATAACGAGGGTTTTAGCTTGCCGACTATTCCTGTAAGTTCAGGCATGGACACAGGCTCAAAGTGACAGAACACAGTCGAGCACTGAGTGGCCACATTAAAACTTAATGGAAAACGAGAAAGATTTGCCAGAATAGAAGCAACCTTATCATTATATCCAAAATAGTTTCTCTCGTTTTGATGAAATAACATTAGAAGGATTGTTACAACGTGTAAATGGAATAAAACAAACAACATGTTTACTTGACCCACTTCCTGGGAAACTTATCAAGGAGCTTTTTGTATTATTAGGTCCATCAGTGCTAAATATTATAAACTTATCACTTTCCTCGGGCACTGTTCCCGTTGCATTCAAGAAAGCGGTTATTCATCCTCTCCTTAAAAGACCTAACCTCGATCCTGACCTCATGGTAAACTACCGACCGGTGTCTCACCTTCCCTTTATTTCGAAAATCCTCGAAAAAAATTGTTGCAGAGCAGCTAAATGAGCACTTAGCGTTTAACAATCTATGTGAAACCTTTCAATCCGGTTTCAGGGCAAATCACTCGACGGAGACAGCCCTCGCAAAAATGACTAATGATCTATTGCTAACGATGGATTCTGATGCGTTATCTATGTTGCTGCTCCTCGATCTTAGCGCTGCTTTCGATACCGTCGATCATAATATTTTATTAGAGCGTATCAAAACACTAATTGGTATGTCAGACTTAGCCGTGTCTTGGTTTAACTCTTATCTTACTGATAGGATGCAATGTGTCTCCCATAACAATGTGACCTCGGACTACGTTAAGGTAACGTGTGGAGTTCCCCAGGGTTCAGTCCTTGGCCCTGTACTCTTCAGCATCTACATGCTGCCGCTAGGGGACATCATACGCAAATACGGTGTTAGCTTTCACTGTTATGCTGATGACACCCAACTCTACATGCCCCTAAAGCTGACCAACACGCCGGATTGTAGTCAGCTGGAGGCGTGTCTTAATGAAATTAAACAATGGATGTCCGCTAACTTTTTGCAACTTAATGCCAAAAAAAACGGAAATGCTGATTATCGGTCCTGCTAGACGCCGACCTCTATTTAATAATACAACTTTAACATTTGACAACCAAATAATAAAACAAGGTGACTCTGTAAAAAATCTGGGTATTATCTTCGACCCAACTCTCTCCTTTGAGTCACACATTAAAAGCGTTACTAAAACGGCCTTCTTTCATCTCCGTAATATCACTAAAATTCGCTCCATTTTGTCCACTAAAGACGCCGAGATCATTATCCATGCGTTTGTTACGTCTCGTCTCGATTACTGTAACGTATTATTTTCGGGTCTCCCCATGTCTAGCATTAAAAGATTACAGTTGGTACAAAATGCGGCTGCTAGACTTTTGACAAGAACAATAAAGTTTGATCACATTACGCCTGTACTGGCTCACCTGCACTGGCTTCCTGTGCACTTAAGATGTGACTTTAAGGTTTTACTACTTACGTATAAAGTACTACACGGTCTAGCTCCAGCCTATCTTGCCAATTGTATTGTACCGTATGTCCCGGCAAGAAATCTGCATTCAAAAGACTCCGGCTTATTAGTGATTCCTAGAGCTCAAAAAAAGTCTGCAGGCTATAGAGCGTTTTCCGTTCGGGCTCCAGTACTCTGGAATGCCCTCCCGGTAACAGTTCGAGATGCTACCTCAGTAGAAGCATTTAAGTCTCATCTTAAAACTCATCTGTATACTCTAGCCTTTAAATAGACCTCCTTTTTAGACCAGTTGATCTGCCGCTTCTTTTCTTTCTCCTATGTCCCCCCCTCCCTTGTGGAGGGGGTCCGGTCCGATGACCATGGATGAAGTACTGACTGTCCAGAGTCGAGACCCAGGATGGACCGCTCGTCGGGACCCAGGATGGACCGCTCGCCTGTATCGGTTGGGGACATCTCTACGCTGCTGATCCGCTTGAGATGGTTTCCTGTGGACGGGACTCTCGCTGCTGTCTTGGAGCCACTATGGATTGAACTTTCACAGTATCATGTTAGACCCGCTAGACATCCATTGCTTTCGGTCCCCTAGAGGGGGGGGGGTTGCCCACATCTGAGGTCCTCTCCAAGGTTTCTCATAGTCAGCATTGTCACTGGCGTCCCACTGGATGTGAATTCTCCCTGCCCACTGGGTGTGAGTTTTCCTTGCCCTTTTGTGGGTTCTTCCGAGGATGTTGTAGTCGTAATGATTTGTGCAGTCCTTTGAGACATTTGTGATTTGGGGCTATATAAATAAACATTGATTGATTGATTAAAAAAGGAGAGAAATTTTTCACAAGTTTCACTTGTCATCTCCAGTGAAGTGGCTGGATTCGGTTTAAGAACATTACTAATAGTATTAAAAAGAACACATGGCTTACTGATGCTACTTAAAATTAAGTCTGACAAATATTTTGTTTTCTCAGCTTTAACCACACTTTGATAATTTCAACAGTTTTCTTTTAAAATTTGATAGGAGACTTCCAATTGATCCCCTTTCCACTTGTTTCCACTTAAAACTAAATATACCATATTTGGAGATTGTAAAAATGTAAAACACAAATTATGATGGATAATATTGAAATGAAAGGAATAAAGGTAGTCACATTTTTAGGAGTTAATATAGATGATGAAGTAAGCTGGACACTACATGTAAGTCATATAAAGAAAACATAAAAAAATGGAGTGCAATACGAAATAGAATAAAATACATACTTATGAATATTAACTATAATTATTGTACCCAACTTTAGTTGAGTCATACATTGTTTATTGCATAAAGGTCTGGGGACATACATATAAAACAAGCACACATCAATATTCATATTACACAAGAAAGTAAAAAGGACAATTAATAGAATGGATTATAGAGACCCAACAAATAATTCATAAAGTCACACATTTTAAAAGTAAATGATCTTGTATAAAAAAACAATTGTTCAAATGATAGATAGATAGATAGATAGATAGATAGATAGATAGATAGATAGATAGATAGATGGATAGATAGATGGATAGTACTTTATTGATTCCTTCAGGAGAGTTCCTTCAGGAAAATTAAAAATTCCAGCAGCAGTGTACAGAGTTGAGATCAATTTAAAAAAAAAAAAAGAAAGTAAAAAGTAAATAATGGGGGTTTAAAAGGAAACAAAATAGAGAAATATTACAAAAAGAATAAAAACAATGGGAACAACAATATAACAGTAAAATAAGAATATAACAAGACAAAGTAGGCAGTAGTGACCATGTTATGAAAACGTATTGCACTGTTAATGTTTTGCATCCCCTGTCATCCTAGTACCCCCCGTCCCCCGTCCCAGACAGGAGTTGTACAGTCTAATGGCGTGTGGGACAAAGGAGTTCTTGAGTCTATTAGTCCTGCACTTGGGATGAAGCAGTCTAGAACTGAACAGGCTCCTCTGGCTGCTGATAACACTATGCAGAGGGTGACTGGCATCATCCAGGATGCTCACTAGTTTGTCCACAGTCCTCTTCTCTGCCACCGTCACCAGTGAGTCCAGTTATATTCCCATTGTAGAACCGGCCCGCCTGATCAGTTTCTCAAGTCTGGAGCTGTCCTTCTTAGATGTACTGCCCCCCCAGCACACTACCATGTAGAACAGAACACTGGCAACCACAGACTGGTAGTACATCCACAGGAGTTTTCTACAGATGTTGAAGGAGTGCAGTCTCCTGAGGAAGTACAGCCTGCTCTGTCCTTTCTTGTACTGGTGGTCCGTGTTAACAGTCCAGTCCAGCTTATGGTCCACCCAAACCCCGAGGTACTTGAATGAGTCCACGGTCTGTACCTCAACTCCCTCGATCACAATAGGTTGTGACCGTGGACTCGACCTCCCAAAGTCAATGACCAGCTCCTTGGTCTTTGACGGATTGAGCTGCAAGACGTTCGTGTGGCACCAGACAACAAAGTCCCTCACCAGGTTCCGAAACTCCTCCTCTCTGCCGTCCCTGATGCACCCGACGATGGCTGTGTCATCCGCGTACTTCTGGATGTGACACAGCTCTGAGTTGTAGCAGAAGTCAGCGGTGTACAGGGTGAAGAGAAGAGGGGCCAGCACCGTTCCCAGCACCAATGATGTATAAAGTAAATGATAATATGCTTCCAGAAGTGGTCCAGAAGATGTTTCAGATGTGAACCAGTAAATATGAACTAAGAGGGATTTATGTGTACTCAAAAGCAAAGGTATGAACACATGTAAAACAAATATGTACATCATATATAAGAGTTCATCTATGGAATCATCTACAATTAGAAAATAAAATATGCAACTCTTCATTATTACAAAAAACATATGAAACACTATTATAAATAAGTATAAAAGTAAATTATGGATATCGGCACTTAAAATGTTTACTGTAAGTAACATATTTTATATACTATTTATTCTCACATTTTCAGTCAAAAATCTGTTCATTTCAAAGTACACAAATGTGTATATTAACTCATGTACCTGACTGAAATAAAAGCACTAATTTGAAGTGTCTAATCTATAAATGTTAGAAACATATTAACATTATTGTACACACACAACAACAATGTCACACATGTTATATGTGCTGATGTTGTTAGAAAAGTGAAAGTTCAAGTCTGGACAGTTTATTTCAAATCCTGCAGTTTCATTTGCTGCTGCTGTTCTCACCAGCACACTTGTGTTTCTTACACTGCTACTTAGAAGACAATCTTTCACCACACACACTGCAACTCAACACTTTCTCTCCTGGGTGTCTTCTCATGTGTACTGTGAAAGATTGTCGGTGACGAAAGCTTTTGTTGCATCTTGAACAGGAGTATGGTTTTTCACCAGAGTGTGTTCTCACGTGTGTTTTTAAAAGGGGCCTTAGAGTAAAATTTTTACCGCAGATTGAACCCGGAAAAGGTTTTTCACCAGTGTGTGTTCTCATGTGTGCTTTTAAGGTTTGATTTGTTACAAAACCTTTACCACATTCTGAGCAGGAAAAAGTTTTTTCTCTAGTGTGTATTCTCATGTGTGTTTTCAAATTGTGCCAATGCGTAAAATCTTTACTGCAGATTGAACATGAAAAGGTTTTTCTCCAGTGTGTGTTCTCATGTGTCTTTTCAAATTTTGTCTTTTAGTAAAATCTTTACTACAGATAAAACATGAAAAGGTTTTTCTCCAGTGTGTGTTCTCATGTGTCTTTTCAGATGACTATGGTTTTTAAATGTTTTGTGACAGTGAGAACATGTGAAGTGAGTGTTGTCAGTGTGACATGTCTTATCATCTTTAGAGTCTTCATCATCAGTGTCAGGAGAGTGTGACGTTGTGTCCTCACTATCTGATAGTGGAGCTAAGAGCTTGTCTGCTTGTGATCCTCCACAGTGGTCTCCATCAGCTTCTGTTGTCATGTGTTGTGTTGAGCTGCTGCTTGGAGGCTCCCCCCCTCCCCTCTCCTCACTTTCACCTTTCACCTCATCATCTTCACTCTTCACAGGGACACCAGTCACTGGCATCTTGGTGACATCAACCTCCTCCAGTCCTTCAAGATGCTCTCTCTGCTGACTGATGCTGTGCTCTTCCTCTTCCTCTTGAATGTGAGGGGTCAGTGGGTCCTCCATCTCCTCTTTAAATCGGGGTGTCAGTGGGTCCTCCTCTTCCTTTTTAAAATGGGGCATCAGTAGGTATTCCTCTTCCTTCTTAATGTGGGAGGGCTGTGGCTCCTCCGTCCGCATCCTGAAGCTGCACTTCTGTTGCTCAGGGTGAAGATGTTCTTCACAGACGTCTGCAAGACAAACACACACCATGTCTGCTCAGTCACACAATGCATTCAGTACTTTTACATGCACTTAGGAAAAACAAGTTATCGTATGAAGTGTCTTGAAACCTCAGTGACGCACAAACACGCTGCTCTTTACAACATTATTCACAGGAATAGAAAAACAAACCAGGACGACAGGACATTCTACTATGGATAGACGATATGGTTTAAAATGTATTTTGCGATACATTATTTCATATAGAATTAGTAATAAAACCATTTTAAAACAGGCTACATGTCAGGTTCAAACACTGATGACATCAATTAAACAAGACAAGATGCAAAGAATCAAACAGAGACATAATTCAATTTGGATTCAATTGAGGAGAAACGTGTCGACCTCTAACTTTTTACAGTGTCACCCACGCTCTGGCGAAAGATTGTACTCCCCCTTCTTTATTTTACTTTCTTCGACCACATGACCACAGCTGCTTCGAGAGGGAAGTGTGTCGTAAACAGCGTTGCCTTTGGTTACGGAACAGTTCAAAAGAAAAGGTCGTAAATGAGTTCAAAAAGAGGTTCGTAAAACAGTTGAAAAAGTAGGTTCAAAAAGAGGTCCCCTGGAGGGGACACTGGTTCTGCTTCCTCTTTGCTTTTGTAGTACTTGGGTCAGACAATATCTTTATGTTTGATTATAATACATGAAAGAAAACAGGAACACCTTCATCTTGCTTTCCCCAACACAGTGGAGTTTTACGAGCCTTACTCTTGGTAGGTTTCAAAGACAGCTTTTGCTTCTCACCAGTCACTCAATGCAACACAAAGTTTTTGTGATAACTTAGAAACAATTATTCTGACACTACACAGGCTCCTAATTTAGTTGCTGAAATATGCAGTCAAATATTACATAATTTCCAGAATTATTTTGTCAAATAAATAAACCAGATATTAATAGTAAATAAACAAGTACATTAATAATAATCGTTTCGACAAAATAATACAATTAGAAAAGACACAATATGTTACTGCATATGTCAACTGCCAAATTAGGAGCTTTTGTAACCCGCTTTGAATTTTTTCTATCATCAATCATATATCAAATGATGTATCGTGACATATATTGTTATTAAGATATAGATTTGAGGTCATAGCACTCATACCAAACTTTGGTTTGCCGAGTCATTTTGTTTGGCCCACCAAATATATATATTTTTTATAATCTTCAGATGTGTGTGTATTAAGGGTGTAACGGTACGTGTATTTGTATTGAACCGTTTCAGTACGGGGGTTCTGGTTCGGAGGTGTATTGAACAAGTTTCCACACGGACATATTAAGTAGCGCACCACACGTTGTGTCAACAATGTACACTGAGGCACAACACACAGCATGCTAGCAATGACCGGGCTACTACAAAGTGTAAAAGCCAGAGCTGGAAGACCCTCCTGCCTCGTTAAGATCTCCCGTTTGGGAACACTTCGGCTTTGCAGTGCGATACAACAATGGATAACATGGCTTCAACGAAGAGAAAGACGAACAAACACAGCTCCCACTGCATTCAAGCAGCTTCTACTCGGCGACTCAGGCAGGGCTAAAGCAATAACAAATGCTGTTGGTGTTTTTACAGCAGCAGATTTAAGACCATATTGCATTAAAAACTCGATTTTGACCCACTTCTATGGTGGAAGAACAATGAGCCCACATATCCTCTTACTGCCAAGTTAGCCAGGCACTACCTCACCATACCTGCTACCTCTGTGTCCAGCGAAAGGGTATTTTTCACAGTTGGGGACATTGTAACTGCAAGCAGGTCTGCTCTTTCTGCAGACAATGTGGATAAACTGATTTTTCTGGCAGAAAACATGAAAATTGATTGAAAGTCACCAGGGTTAAAGGCTGGAGGGTGGGAAAAAGAAAAGTTAATATGAGGCTGAGTTGACTTGAAACTGTTTAATGCTGCACTTTTTGTATGTAGAAGAAAAGTTTTGTCATTTTATTTAATCTGAGCAACAACTTGAAGCAGTTTAATGTTGCACTTTATATGTGAGAATGTTGCACTTTATATGTAGAAAGGTGTCATGACGCGGAGTCGAACCCGCGTTACCTCAGCGGCTGGAGCTGCGTGTGCCTCTGCTGACAGTGAGCCAAGAGGCGCCTCTGCTGACAGCGCACCAAGAAGCGCCCTCGCTCGTGCTGAGGGCACCACGCCCACGCAGCAACGAGCCTACACGCTATCAATAATCAACACACCTGGACTTGATGAGAGGGAGCAGCATAAAGACCAGCAGACCCGAGGACCCTTTGCCAGAACGTCGCTAACCTTCCAGTAAGCATCACGTCTGACATTCCCTGTTTTCCCAGTGAATTTCTTGCCCTTGTTTTGCTCTATCTCTCTGTTTTCCCCTGGTTCATGTCCTTTTGTATTTCCTCAGTGACTACGCTATCCTTCCTTATTTGTGCCTTGTCACTCAACTCGCATCCGGATTCCTGACTGCTCTCCTCGATCCACGACCTCCCTGCTCGGACCCAGACCACGCTGCCCTGCTCTTGCCCATGACCTCTTGCATGTCCACGACCTGCCTCTTCGCCTTGCCCTCTTGGATTACGACCAAAGATACAACCAACATTTACAGACAACAACCCTTGGTAACATTTACATATTTAATATTACACATAGTGAAGTGAAGTGAATTATATTTATATAGCGCTTTTCTCTAGTGACTCAAAGCGCTTAACATAGTGAAACCCAATATTTAAGTTACAGTTAAACCAGTGTGGGTGGCACTGGGAGCAGGTGGGTACTCATTCACTTTGAGTAGCATACACACGCCACGCATTCATCAAAGGTTTTAAATCAACCTTGTAAACCGCAGTCCTGCCCTGGTTGTTGCCTCCTTCCCTTCTCTGGTACACAACAAAAGGTTTGGTTAAGAAACCAATTCTGAGCCTTATCTTATTTAGTTTTTATTGTGTGTGTATATATATATATATATATATATATATATATATATTTATATATATATATATATATATATATATATATATATATCTGCCTAGAGTCGGGACCCAGGGTGGTCTGTGCATCGGTTGGGGGCATCTCTGCGTTGCTGACCTGTCCCTGCTCGGGATGGTCTCCGGCTGGCTCCACTATGGATTGGACTCTCACTATTATGTTAGAAACTGGCTGGCCTGGGAACGCTTTGGGATCCCCCGGGAAGAGCTGTACGAAGCGGCTGGGGAAAAGAAAGGCTGGGCATCTCTTCTTAGGCTGCTGCCCCCGCAATCCGACCTCAGATAAGCAGAAGAAGATGGACGGATGGTTGGATGGATGGAAGGATGTGTAACACAACTTGATGTTTCTTGAAAACAGCGTCCAGTAGTTGATGTTGTCGCTCCTTCTCCTCTTTTGTTGGACAAAGTTCCTCCTTGTACTCTGCTATCATTTTTTTTTCTAACATCACACATTTTTCTTCAACAGCAGCATTTAGTCGCTGATTCAGCAACACTCACATCATTTGTAATGTAGACATGTTCACACAATAAAAACACTTTACACTTACATTGGATCTCTGCTTTGATGTGTCGATCACTTCCGCCTCTCTTTGTTAGCAGCTAACAAGCTAAGCTAACCAGCAGGCTAGGCTAGCACGTCAAAGTGCACTCAGACTAATGTATCCGCATACAAACAATTAATAAGGACGTTTACTGCGTTAAACGACACACATGTGCACATGTACGTTGTAATTAAGACCTGTAACCATAATAACCAATACAACGTCTTGTTTTGTTCTACCTCCTGTGTGACGTCATCGAGGTGTTCTCAACCGCAGAACAAATGTTGGCCAAATACGTGTTTCACTGGGACAATAGTGAGTGGTGCACACTTCCTTCAAACACGTGTTTCACTGGGACAATAGTGAGTGGTGCACACTTCCTTCAAACACGTGTTTCACTGGGACAATAGTGAGTGGTGCACACTTCCTTCAAACACGTGTTTCACTGGGACAATAGTGAGTGGTGCACACTTCCTTCAAACACGTGTTTCATTGGGACAATAGTAGGTGGTGCACACTTCCTTCAAACACGTGTTTCACTGGGACAATAGTGAGTGGTGCACACTTCCTTCAAACACGTGTTTCACTGGGACAATAGTGAGTGGTGCACACTTCCTTCAAACACGTGTTTCACCGGGACAATAGTGAGTGGTGCACACTTCCTTCAAACACGTGTTTCACTGGGACAATAGTGAGTGGTGCACACTTCCTTCAAACACGTGTTTCACTGGGACAATAGTGAGTGGTGCACACTTCCTTCAAACACGTGTTTCACTGGGACAATAGTGAGTGGTGCACACTTCCTTCAAACACGTGTTTCACTGGGACAATAGTGAGTGGTGCACACTTCCTTCAAACACGTGTTTCACTGGGACAATAGTGAGTGGTGCACACTTCCTTCAAACACGTGTTTCACTGGGACAATAGTGAGTGGTGCACACTTCCTTCAAACACTTGTTTCACTGGGACAATAGTGAGTGGTGCACACTTCCTTCAAACACGTGTTTCACTGGGACAATAGTGAGTGGTGCACACTTCCTTCAAACACGTGTTTCACTGGGACACTAGTGAGTGGTGCACACTTCCTTCAAACACGTGTTTCACTGGGACAATAGTGAGTGGTGCACACTTCCTTCAAACACGTGTTTCACTGGGACAATAGTGAGTGTTGCACACTTCCTTCAAACACGTGTTTCACTGGGACAATAGTGAGTGGTGCACACTTCCTTCAAACACGTGTTTCACTGGGACAATAGTGAGTGGTACACACTTCCTTCAAACACGTGTTTCACTGGGACAATAGTGAGTGGTGCACACTTCCTTCAAACACGTGTTTCACTGGGACAATAGTGAGTGGTGCACACTTCCTTCAAACACGTGTTTCACTGGGACAATAGTGAGTGGCGCACACTTCCTTCAAACACGTGTTTCACTGGGACAATAGTGAGTGGTGCACACTTCCTTCGCCCGGCCACAGAAGACAAAAAAGAGTTGCTGGTGTAACAATAGGAAGAATATATTCCACTCCTCTCTTGTACACGCGGCTTATGAGGTAATATACATGATATATTTTCATATTATTTATCTTATTTACCTCATATGTTGTTCGAAGCTAACGTGCTAGCTTTAGCCCGCTAGCAGGCCTTTGTAGCAAATGCGAGCGTTTTTTTTTTGAGGAGTGTATTTTATATGTTCTATGTAAGAATTATATTGACTTATTTAATACTTTTAACTGTTTTTTTGTTGTATATTACAGTCACGCTTAACATCATTGAATATTTGTTACTAGAAAGAAACGAACGTCTCGAAATTTAAGTCTGGAATAAGTCACATTATATAACAATAATAATAATACATTTTATTTGGTATAGCGCTTTTCAGTGTACTCAAAGATGCTTTACAGGATGAAAAAATAATTACAAATATTATTATTATGACAGTAGAATATTATTGCAGTGGTCTATTTTGTGTTGGTGTCAACTTTATTAACAATAAATATAAATGATGTTTGCACGCACTTCTATTCCTTTGATAACATCCATCCATTTTTTACCGCTTGTCCCTATTTGGGGTTGCGAGGGGGGACAGGGGGTGTTGGAGCCTATCTCAGCTGCATTGGGTGGACATATCATGGAAATTAAATTAACTGATGTTTGTTATTATGAATACACTATTTGCACAATTGTAAGCGATTAATGCTTATTCAGTCAGACTCAAATAAATATTTAATTAAATAAATGTTAAATATGAAAAATGGCTTTAATATACTGCACACAAATTGAATATGCATCAATATTTTGTTTGTAATCAAATCATGAGGTACCCAAATATTCTAATATATATATATATATATATATATATATATTTATATATATATATATATATATTTATATGTATATATATATATATATATATATATATATATATATATATATATATATGTATGTGTATATATATATATATATATATTAAGGCTGGGTAACGATTAAAAATTGTAATCGAAGTTAATCGCACTATTTCTCCGATTAATCGCAATTAACTGCATTGTATACACAAAGCCCAATAATGAATTCAAAAGTAGTGTGTAGTGCACCTTTATTGGAATATTCTCTCACATGAACAAAAGCGCCAAAACATTTGTTGTGCAAACAATTTAAATCAGTCCTTGTTAAACAGTAGCAGTTAAATAGCATATTTTATGAAAATCAACTCAAAAAATGTAAATACAAACATTTAAGCTAATTGCCACTGCCAGGGTATTTAAGTTATCCTGTTTGTTATGGAAAATAAATATAATCTACATACAAATCTCTGAGCCACAATCATAACATCTGAACAGGCAATTTCTGAGGTAACAGCACAAACATTTTTTTTTTAATCAGGGATCTTATGTTTAAAAAAACTATATTACAGGTAGTGGGCTGTTTTAGGGAATGTTTGATCAAATTATCTGTTCTAGCAATATCAATAATGCTGTGTTTATTCTGCGTAGTGCACTTAAAATAATTATGACCATAGGACGGCGTGGCGCAGTGGCAGAGTGGCCGTGCGCAACCCGAGGGTCACTGGTTCAAATCCCACCTAGAACCAACCTCGTCACGTCCGTTGTGTCCTGAGCAAGACACTTCACCCTTGCTCCTGATGGTTGCTGGTTGGCGCCTTGCATGGCAGCTCCCTCCATCAGTGTGTGAATGTGTGTGTGAATGGGTAAATGTGGAAGTAGTGTCAAAGCTCTTTGAGTACCTTGAAGGTAGAAAAGCGCTATACAAGTACAACCCATTTATTTATTTATTTATCATTTATCTAGGATTTGATATGATGGGAATTTTCCGATTGTTTGCTTGGTGCTTTGATAAACTGAAGGCATCATATACATGGTACTATATTGTGATGTTATGAGCCAGGGAAAAAAAGAACTACCCTACCCAGCATGCAACAGGAGTGACGAGCATGCGCGGTAGCCCGGTATAGGTTGTGTGTCGCCATGACAGCATCTTGTATGTTGTGATATGCACGCTCTGAAAGCAAACGTTAAGAACTCAGCCAACACTCCTGGTCTGCATTATTCATAAATAGACAGACAACACATATACTCCGCTGCTTCACAGGCCGCTGGATGTAAACGGCAAAGTATTCCCATGCTAGCTAGCCGCTCTAGCAAGCACGCCTCATTCAGTCCAAAACGGCCCGATCCATCCACATTCAGAATTGTCTGGCGGTCGTAAGTGATCCCCGAGTGACCACGCTGTAAGCCAGCCAGGAAATTTGCAGAATTGTCCGGTATTTTTGCCAAATGTTCCATCTTTAGCAAGAGCTCCTCCACGCCGAAGCCTGTCCGGGCGTCGCCATCTTGTTAAGAAAAGGCGTTAACAAAATAAAAGCATGTAAACAACATACGCAAATGTGCGATAAAATAATTGTAGGTGTTAATAGATTGGTGAATTAACTCGTAATTAACGCATTAATTTGCCCACCCCTAATATATATATATATATATATATATATATATATATATATATATATATATATATATATATATTCTCACGCCAGCACATTCCTTAAGGTGTGAGTGAGGTTCAAGCAACATACTATCACACGGCCACACTCGCTGGCACTTGTTACACGTGCTTCGCTGCACTTCTGTTTCTTGTCTGTTGGGCTAAAAATGTTGCTTTTGCAGAAGGAAGAACAAGGAGAGGATATTGTGCGTAAAAGTAAAGCCAACCGACCACAGCTCTGTAGTCCTGGTCACCGTTGACGTGAGGTGGGACTATTTTGGAGGTGCACGTCAAGGTTGGCTGGTAGGTTGGTAGTGGGAGGAGCCAGTTGGCGTCACTTGATGCTGCAGCACAATGACACTTTTGTACGTGCAGACTGACTTCATGCAGTCATGACGGTATTAAAATCCCAGCAGGAGGTTTTCTATAAGTTGTTACTTTTTAATCAATAATTAATGTAAATGCAGAAAATAGGATCAATGACACAATTCATAATAATCAATAACTGATGATTATTCCATGTGTAGAAGAACATCACCACAAAGTGGTGTCAGTCCACTTGGAAAATATTATATTTGATAGACAAAACATATTTGACACATCATAGCTGAAGTTTGTTTGTGTTGTCTTGCGGACGTCCAACAGATGAACGCTCGTCAAGAAGAACGTCCCCTTCAGCAGCAGGAGGATCCACAGCCCCCCCACATTAAAGAGGAAGAGGAGGAAGTGTGGATGAGTCAGGAGGGAGAGTGTCCTGTAGGGCAGGAGGAGGCTGATGTCAGCAAGTTTCCACTGACTGTTGTCTCTGTGAAGACTGAAGAGCATGAAGACAAACCACCTGAGTCCTCACAGCTTCATCACAGTCCAAGTAAGCACAACATCCACATATCATCTAATACAATGTTTGTGACACATGTTCATCCGGGGGACACATTTATCACTAAAGATGGAGATATATTTGCTTTTTAACACCACCATTTAAAAATGAATGCTCATCAATCATCAACAGTGTAATTGCTGGGGTGTAACCATGTGACCTAGAGGCCGTCCTCCTTACCTCACGTGGTCAAATGAAGGCAAACATTCAATATGGCTTCTGTTTATTTACTTTTAGCAGCACATATGTCAGCATATTTCAAAGGTTTAGTGGTGAAGATAAGAGATGTATACCAAGTACCATTTTTTTTTTTTTTTAGTACTGGTTCCTAAAGGTCTACTGAAAGCCACTACTAGCGACCACGCAGTCTGATAGTTTATATATCAATGATGAAATATTAACATTGCAACACATGCCAATACGGCCTTTTTAGTTTACTAAATTGCAATTTTAAATTTCCCGGGAGTTTCGTCTTAAAAACGTTGTGTAATGATGACGTGTACGCAAGACGTCACAGGTTTATAGGAAGTATGAGCGCTGCACACACACACAGCTAAAAGTCGTCTGCTTTAACCGCATAATTACACAGTATTTTGGACATCTGTGTTGCTGAATCTTTTGCAATTTGTTCAATTAATATTGGAGAAGTCAAAGTAGAAAGATGGAGTTGGGAAGCTTTAGCCTTTAACCACACAAACACACGGTGATTCCTTGTTGGAAATTCCCGGAGGTGAAACTTTCCTATGGATCAGAGCGCGGTCAAGAGAACATGAATCACGACAGAATGTCAACCAGCAGGTTTCGGTGAGATAATTGTGGTTAAAACGTCGCTTCTTACCGGAGAAAAGCTGAGCTTGTGCCATCCATAAAGCTGCCGTCAACTCCTCTGAGACACTGGCGTCAAGACACCCGTGGAGACACACCTCCGACTATCAGGTACTATTTAACTCACTAAAACAATAGCAACACAATAGAAAGATAAGGGATTTCCCAGAATTATCCTAGTAAATGTGTCTAAAAACATCAGAATCCGTCCCAATGCAATCGCGTTTTTTTTTTTTGTAGTCCATCGCTATCAATATCTTCAACCACAAATCTTTCATCCTCGCTCAAATTAATGGGGAAATTGTCGTTTTCTCCTGTCCGAATAGCACTTTTTGTTGGAGGCTCCCATTAAAATCAATGTGAATATGTGAGGAGCCCCCACACTTGTGACGTCATCGTCTGCGACTTCCGGTAGAGTCAGGGCTTTTCTCTTAGCACCGAAAGTTGCAAACTTTATCGTGGATGTTCTCTACTAAATCCTTTCAGCAAAAATATGGCAATATCGCGAAATGATCAAGTATGACACATAGAATGGACCTGCTATCCCCGTTTAAATAAGAACATCTCATTTCAGTAGGCCTTTAATTATGTGGTCCATGAAGACCGTGAAGATTCTGGACTAACGACACAACTATTTGTATTTTTAATTCCAGCTGACTGAGGTAACTATGACACGTTGTCACATTGAGTTCAGCTGCCGCTGCTACACATTACAATCAGCTTTGAATGATGACAAATAAGGAAGCAACCAAAGTTTGATGTGTGTGTTATTGAGAAGAAGATGACATAACTGCATTTCACCTTGCACTGCACACATAGTTGACTTCTTTAAGACTTCAACCTCTTCTGCAAATAGGAATGCTATTTAAAATGCCTCTTTTCCACTTTTTTATTTCCACAAATGACATGTAGTACCGACAAGAGTACCGATAAATACTGGTATCGATAAGGAATATTGATTAGGGTATCATATCCATAAATCTATAAATGTACATCCCTACTGAAGATACAAGCCAGATATTGGTCTCAAGATGGCGGCGCCCTGCTCGGCTGCGGCTGCAGAGGCTCTTGGTAGTAATAGAACATTTTGGCAAATCTACCAGTAATTTCTGTGAATTTCATGGCTGGCTTCCAGCGTGGACACTCCGTAGTAACGTACGACCGCCAGACAATTTTGGATGTGGATGGATCGGGCAGTATTAGACCGAAAGATGCGTATACGTTGGACCTCCTCGCTATCCTGGGAATACTACGCCGGCTACATCCAGCGGCCTGTGAGGCAGCGGAGCCTAGTACCAGAGGGGACCGCAGACAGAGGAGACATAAGCGGTGTGATCAGAAACAGAAACGGAGATGCCGAGCGGGGCTAACAACAAAGCTAAAGGCTAATCCTCACAGAACGCCGCTTCCTTCCATCCTGCTCTCAAATGTCCGCTCACTGGAGAACAAACTGGACTACCTGAAGCTGGATTCATATGCAAGACACTGCTGCTGGAATTGTAATTTTCCTGAAGGAACTCTCCTGAAGGAATCAATAAAGTACTATCTATTTATCTATCTAGATGAGAGACTGCTGCGCCATATTTCTCACAGAAACGTGGCTGAAACCATTCGTCCCGGGCGAGGCAGTTAGCATCGAGGAGCTAACTATGTTTGGGTCGGATAGGAGCAGCACTCTCACTGGTAAATCCCGAGGCGGTGGTGTTTGTATATACATCAATAACAACTGGTGCAACAACGGGAAGAACGTCTCATGTCACTGCTCTCCCGATGTAGAAATATTAACTATAAAATGCAGGCCATTTTATTTACCTCGGGAATTCAGTGCTATGATCTTCACAACAGTGTACATTCCCCCCAGTGCTCACACCAAAGAAGCTTTGAATGCTTTGTGCTGCTCCATCAATGAACTGCAAACTACACATCCAGAGGAAGTTTTCATCGTTGCAGGGGATTTTAATCAAGCTTACATGAAAACAGTTTTCCCTCATTTCCATCAATATGTGAATTTTGCAACCAGGGGTGGAAGCAAGCTGGACTTGGTTTATAGTAATATTAAACAGGCGTATAAAGCTGCACCACGCCCCCACCTGGGCTCCTCAGACCATCTATATGTGATGCTAATTCCTGCATACAAGCCCCTGCTGATCAGAAAGCAAGCTACAGTGAAGCAGGTGAGGACCTGGCCAGAGGGAGCAATGGAAGCATTACAAGACTGCTTCGGAACCACAGACTGGGACATGTTCAAGGCAGCCGTCACCGATAATCATAACACATGTGTGGAGGAGTATGCAAAGTCTGTGTCCGCATACATTCAGAAGTGCATGGAGGATGTCAGTGTGATCAGATTAGGGGCGGCATGGCGTAGTGGGTAGAGCGGCCGTGCCAGAAACCGGGGGGTTGCAGGTTCGCTTCCCACCTATTAACATCCAAATCGCTGCCGTTGTGTCCTTGGGCAGGACACTTCACCCTTGCCCGTGGTGCCGCTCACACTGGTGAATGAATGATGAATGAATGATTGGTGGTGGTAGGAGGGGCCGTAGGCGCAAATTGGCAGCCACGCTTCCGTTGGTCTACCCCAGGGCAGCTACAGATGTAGCTTACCACCACCAGGTGTGAATGAATGATGGCTTCCCACTTCTCTGTGAGCGCTTTGAGTATCTAACAATAGAAAAGCGCGATATAAATCGAATCCATTATTATTATTATTATTATTATTATTATCAAGAACATCCCCACACGGGCCAACGAGAAACTCTGGATGGATGAACAGTGAGGTACTGCGTGCAATGCTGAAGGCTCGGAACAAGGCGTTTAAGTCTAGCGACATGGTAGCAGTAAAAACAGCCAGAGCTAACCTGAACCGTGCCATTAAGGTTGCAAAGGTGCTCACAGTCAGAAAGTGCAGGACTTCTTCCAGAACCCCACGAACACTCGACAAATGTGGCAGGGCATACAGGTCATCACGGACTATAAAGCTGCCCCCCATCCCTGTGACAACAGTATCAGCTTCCTAAATGACCTAAACAACTACTTTGAAAGGTTTGAGGCACTTAACACCCCTCCGGCGAGAAAATCCATCACTCCGGCGAGAAAAAACACCCCTCGCTCTGATGAGCAGCCGCTCAACTTGGACACAGCGGATGTCCTGAATACCCTGAGGAAAGTGAACCCCCGGACCTGATGACATTCCGGGCCAGGTGCTTCAGGGATGTGCAGACCAGTTGGCGGGGGTTCTCACAGACATCTTCAACATCTCGCAGGGAGGTGGTGAAACATCTGGTTGACTGGTGCAGAACCAACAACCTGGTCCTGAACGTCGACAAGACCAAGGAGGTCATCGTTGACTTCAGGAAGCACCGGTCCAGCCACACTTCACTCTTCATCAACGGCACAGCGGTGGAGATGGTAAGCAGCACCAAGTTCCTGGGGGTGCAGATTACTGACAATATAACCTTGTCCCTACACACCGGAGATCTTGTAAAAAGAGCTCAGCAGCGCATGCACTTTTTGCGTCGGATGTAAAGAGCACAGCTCCCTCCCCCCATTCTCAGCACAGAGGAACTATAGAGAGCCTGCTGACCAACAGCATCTCTGTCTGGACTGGAGCCTGCAATGGCTCAGACTGGAAGTCTCTCCAGAGAGTGGTGAGGACGACGGAAAAGATTATCAGGTACCTGAGGCAGAGCAACAGCCCCAGAGCATGATTGACCCCCCACCATGCTTAACAGTAGGAATGGTGTTCTTCTCTTTGTAAGCTTAATTTTTTTCTCCTCCAGACATAACGTTGATTCATAGGCCCAAAGAGTTCCAGTTTTGTCTCATCACTCCATAGAACAGTTTCCCAAAACATTTGGGGTTTGTCCAGATGATTTTTTGGCATACTGGAGTCTATTTTTCTTGTGCCTGGTAGTCAGAAGTGGGGTGCGCCTGGGAGTTTTGGCACGGAGGCCTTCATCTCGTAGTGCGCGCCTTATTGTCTGGGACGAAACCTGCGTTCCCCCCTCTGCAATGTCCTGTTGTAGTTCCTCAGTTGTTACCCGGGGGTTTTTCACCACTGTACGCACACAGCATCCTCTTTCTACCACGCCCAGGTAGGGTTCCCACTGTGCCTTTAGCTTTAAACTTGCGAATTATGCTCCCAACTGTGTCTCTTGGAATGTGTAATGTCTTTGCTATTTTCTTATATCCATATCCTTTCTTATGAAGAGAAATTACCTCCTCTCTTGACTTCTTTGACCACTCCTTGGACTTCACCATGTTGCAAATACACCATTGACCATCTACAAGAAGCTGAGCGTCAGTCTTTTTCAATCACTTTAATTGTTGCTCGTTATGGTTCTAATCACATCTACAGGTGTGTTCAACACCTGATTGAAAAGACCTTATTCAAATTCTGTTCTTAAGAGTTATGATCTGCAAGGGGTTGAATAATTTTGTCAATGAGATATTAAGAAAAATGTCCTTTTTTGGTATTTTGTAAAATACAGTGTTACGATTTGAGTTGCATTTGTCTATTTGAAACATCTTTATTTGATATGACTATAAACAAAATACGGAATAAATGTCCAACTTGCTAAAACACCAAAATTGTGTGGCGGTTTAATAATTTGGATCACAACTGTATATCTGCACCTTATTGTTTTTTTTTATCCTGCACTACCAAGAGATAATGCAACGAAATTGCGTTCTTATTTGTACTGTAAAGTTCAACTTTGAATGACAATAAAAAGGAAGTCTAAGTCTAAATATCTTATAAAAAATAAAATCATTTTTTTATTTGGATTTAGTTACTTCTCCGCTGTCCATCAATGTCTCAACACCTTTGAGAGATGATTTAATCTAGTTCATTTCTACTAATTAGCTATGTTTTGTTGATATCAAACATCAGAATCAGACATACTTTAATAATCCCTGAGGGGAAATAAACATTTTCAGCAGAATCCCATTCAAGGTCAGACAAACATTCCAGGGAGACAGAACAGGATCGCTGACGGGTCTGCCAACTTGCGGCGCCCCTTGCAAAAAAGGTGAGATACATACATGTAAACAAGTGGGGGGAATGTGAGAAAAAATTAAAAATCGGTCTCAGCCTGGGCCCCTGGAGAGGGGGTCCAGACTGAGGCCAAGGGAAAAAAACAACTTATAGCCCTAGCATACATCCCTCTTTCATGTGTAAGAGGGAAACATCAAAGAAGACAAAGGACATTAAAAGAGCAGAGCTGATGCAACCAGACACTTCTACATACAGCTATGAATAAAAAGTAAAAGAAACAAATACACTGTGGTGGCTTTTGCGGTGTCCCACGCCATCGTCTGCTGGGGTGAAGGGAGCTTGGCCAGAGACGGGAGCAGACCCAACAAAGCAACCAAGAGAGCCGACTCCACCCTCGGCCGCCGACCAAGTCTCTGCCAGTGTCCAGTCCGCATGGATGAGTGAGGATACGTCCAAAGAGACCGAGGTGTCCGATACCTGCTCATTCAGCCAAGACACTGTGAAGCTTTTCCGTCCCGGCGCTCAGTGCTAGCTCCGCAGTCCTGTCTCTTCATCTGCATCTCCTCCAGTCTCTCCAAACGGACTCTGGTGTGGCAGAGACCCAGCAGCTGGTCTCCATGGCCAAAAGGCTCTCGGGAGGCGGATCCAGAAGTTCACAAAAAAGCACCGCAGAAGTCACGAAAGTACCACCCCTTGTCACACAATCCCAAAGGGTCCGGACCAAAAGGCAAAAAAAATAAAAATAATAATACACATATATATATATATATATGTATATATATATATAAACATGAAAAGAAGAGGGAAACACAAAAGGATGACACAAGAGCACAGAGTTCCTGCCAACAGCAGCCACTACAGGGTCGCCATCTTGGGGGGAAAAAAAAAAATTGCAGCATACAAGCTACAACAACACACAAATCATAAAAGTTTCCTAAAGGAAAATGTTCATACTTAAATAAGTAGAGTAAATAAATCATAAACAGGATTTTACAGTTTAAATGCAAATGTTGATGCTCCTCTTAGACACTGTTCTTTGTTCTCTTTCGGGTGTACAAGCAGCTGTCTTGTTTGTATGTAAGTGTTTTACTGCTGTGTTTATTTTTTTCATGAGTTTTTGTATTGCTTCGCTGATGTACCGTATGGTTTTGACATCTTGAAAGTCAACATGGGGACTGATGAGATCCTCAGAGACATTATCAGAATATATGCAGGACAAAGTGTCATGTGACTGGGTAAATCTGGACTTTTCTAAAGCATTTGTTCGTCTAACTTGTGTATTGAAGAACATTTCCCTGAGCAGCAAGAGCGGACCTCAAGGATGGAGCAGAATCAGTCACAACCCCTTATATTAAAAAGGAAATGGAGGTTCTGCAGTACCCCAAGATTAAAGAGGAAGAGGATTCAAAGCAACCCCACATTAAAGGGAAGGAGGAGCCAGATAGCTCTCACATTAAGTAGAAAAATGAATCACAGCCCTCCCTTACCTTACAGAGAAAGAGGAGTCACAGCTCCACTCACAATAAAGAGGAAGAGTAGGACTCACTGACTTTTTGCTGCGTCAACACAGAAAAAGGTTAAGTGAAATAACTTAGATGTTAACTATCGGTCAATAATGCTTGTCTTTCTCTCAGACAGGCAGGGCTTTACTGTCCGTAACACACACGCACGCACGCACGCACGCACACATCGCAAAATGAGCTAACGTTACGCTAAAAGCTAATCAGCCTTCACCTCGAGGACTGTGAGCGAGCTGAGCTACCGCCTATACCTCCAGATCGTCAACGGGCTCATAGTGATGTTACAAGTAGTTGACTGGGAGGTGTTTATTATGATATGGGGATCGTCCGCTGCATTATGCTCACCTGCTGAACACCTTTCTGCTAACATGCACCGTCTCTCCTCTCTGCCTGCCTCTGCCGTGAGCCCTGATTCCATGCACTCTGAATACGCACTGCTGATTGGCTCTTACCGCTTTGCCTGTAACCAATCAGATGGTTGTGTGGGTGGGACAATGCTGGGGGCTGCAGAGACATAGTGACAGAGACAGAGGCAGTACGAAGCGTACCAGCTTGTTAAGACTTTAGTGTAGCACAAAATGATAATATCAATACGTCTAATGAAGTCAAATACAAATAAGGCAACCAGAGAAGTATCCTACACTTCTCTTTTGTAAAGTAAATGTGAACATGCGATATGGGCATCTACATCGACTATATGATTTGCCTGAGAAGCCGGACAGGACAAAAAAAAACCAAAAATGTTTTGGTTTTTTTAAGACTTTAGTTTAGGCGGTGGGTAATGTGTTGATGTTGTTAAGGTGGCCTGGCAGTATAGCTCGGTTGGTAGAGCGGCCATGCCAGCAACTTGAGGGTTCCAGGTTCAATCCCAGCTTCTGCCATCTGAGCCATTGTGTCCTTGGGCAAGACACTTCACCCACCTGCTCCCAGTGCCACCCACATTGGTTTAAATGTACACTTCCACGTGATGTAGAACAGTAGTACCACATTTTAAACATACACACACATCTAAAGAATATAAAAATAAATATATTTGGTGGGCCAAACAAAATGACTCGGCGAAACAATGTTTGGTATGGGCCATATGACTTAAAATCTATATCTTAATAACAATATATGTCACGATATATCATTTGGTATATGATTGCTAATAAAATAATTTCAAAATGGGTTACAAAAGCTCCTAATTTGGCAGCTGACATATGCAGTAACATATTGTGTCATTTCTAATTGTATTAATTTGGCGAAACAATTATTATTAATGTACTTGTTTATTTACTGTTAATATCTGGTTGCTTTATTTGAGAAAATAATACTGGAAATGATGAAATATTTTACTGCATATTTCATCAACTAAATTAGGAGCCTGTGTAGCCTGTTTTAAAACGGTTCTATTAATAATTCTATAAGAAATAATATATGACAGAATCAATTTTAAACCATCAACCGTCTATCCATTGTAGAAAGTCCTGTTGTGCTGGTTTGTTTTTCCTTCCTGTGAATAATGTTGTAAAGAGGAGCCTGTTTGTGCGTCACTGACATTTCAAGACAGTTCATACGATAACTTGTTTTTCCTAAGTGCATGTAAAAGTACTGAATGCATTGTGTGACTGAGCACAGATGGATGTTTCTAAAACGTGTTTGTCTTCTTGTGGCCTGCAGACGTCTGTGAAGAACATCTTCTCCCTGAGCAACAGAAGTGGAGCTTCAGGATGGAGCCACAGCCCTCCCACATTAAAAAGGAAAAGAAACACCCACTGATCCCCCATTTTAAAGCGGAAGAGGATGACCCACTGACCACTCACATCAAAGAGGAAGAGGAGGACTCATTGACCCCCAATTTTAAAAAGGAAGAGGAGAAGCCACTAATAACCCATTTTAAAGAGGAAGAGGAGGACCAAGAGCCGCCGCACATTAAAGAGGAAGAGGAGGACCAAGAGCCGCTGCAGATTAAAGAGGAAGAGGAGGAAAAGGGCATCAGTCAGCCTAAATGGTTGGAGGAGTTCCCAGTGACTGGTGTCCCTGTGAAGAGTGAAGATGATGAGGTGAAAGGTGAAAGTGAGGAGAGGGGAGGGGGGGAGCCTCCAAGCAGCAGCTCAACACAACACATGACAACAGAAGCTGATGGAGACCACTGTGGAGGATCACAAGCAGACAAGCTCTTAGCTCCACTATCAGATAGTGAGGACACAACGTCACACTCTCCTGACACTGATGATGAAGACTCTAAAGATGATAAGACATGTCACACTGACAACACTCACTTCACATGTCCTCACTGTCACAAAACTTTTAAATACCATTGTCGTCTGAAATCACACATGAGAACACACACTGGAGAAAAACCTTTCTCTTGTTCAATCTGTGGTAAAGGTTTTACACAAAGTATCAATTTGAAAGTACACATGAGAACACACACTTGTGAAAAACGTTTTTCCTGTTCAACCTGTGGTAAAGGTTTTACACAAAATCAGAGTTTGAAAATACATATTAGAACACACACTAGAGAAAAACCTTTTTCTTGTTCACTCTGTAGTAAAGGTTTTACACAAAGTATCAATTTGAAGGTACACATGAGAACACACACCAGTGAAAAACCTTTTTCCTGTTCAATCTGTGGTAAAGGTTTTAGAGAAAGTCAACATTTGAAAAGACACATGAGAACACACACTGGTGAAAAACCTTTTTCATGTTCAAACTGCGGTAAACATTTTACTCAGAGGCCAGATTTAAAAGTACACATGAGAACACACACTGGAGAAAAACCTTTTTCATGTTCTATCTGTGGTAAAGATGTTACTCAGAGGCCACATTTGAAAGTACACATGAGAACACACACTGGAGAAAAACCTTTTTCATGTTCAATCTGCGGTAAAGATTTTACTCGAAGGGAAAATTTCAAAAAGCACATGAGAATACACACTGGAGAAAAACCTTTTCCTGTTCAATCTGCAGTAAATATTTTGCGCAACGACACTATTTGAAAGAACACGTGAGAACACACACTGGAGAAAAACCTTTTACATGTTCAGTATGTTGTAAAAGTTTTTTACAAAGTCAGCTTTTGAAAAGACACATGAGAAGACACCCAGGAGAGAAAGTGTTGAGTTGCAGTGTGTGTGGTGAAAGATTGTCTTCTAAGTACCAGTGTAAGAAACACAAGTGTGCTGGTGAGAACAGCAGCAGCAAATGAAACTGCAGGATTTGAAATAAACTGTCCAGACTTTAACTTTGACCTTCTAAAAACATCAGCACATAGTTTCTAAGATTTATAGATGAGATATTTTAGATTATTGCCTTTTTTCAGTCAAGTACTACACATGACAAGTGTTTTTTAAAGTTGTTCATGATTTATCCCCCTTTTTTAGAATTCCTCAAACATTATCAATTTCAGAAAACATGGGAACGTTTGGAATGTTTGGGAAAAGTTAATTATGTACATCATCCCACAGAGCTTTACTGTACATCCATCCATTTGTTCTACCACTTGTCTCTTTCATTTTATATGTATAGCATTTAATCACATACTTGTCCGCCAAAGGGTGTTGCGTTTTGGAGGAACTCCTTCTGTCAGAGTGCTGTTCACACTTCTTTTACTGCGGAAATCTACTCACAAAAACAATCCAAACAGTAGGAAACAAAAAACGATGGTGCGAAAAAGAGAAGACTAAACGTGCATTTTGGAAAAAATAACAAAAGCTACTTCTATACACAAATAAAGTCAACTTGGTTTGGAGTTACAAGACGTGCACACTACAAAACAACACCAAGATGGATGGCACTGGGAATGGCCAAGGTAGCAAAATACTCAAAGCATGGAATCAACTGGCGTGGAGTAGAATCGCCGAGTGCCATCCAGCTGTCAAGGTGCTGCTTAAGTAGCACCAGGGTCAATTGGAAGCAGCTGTGCACGTCCCACAACTCCGCCCACAAAGGCAACACAGGAACTCTAGGAGGAAGGAGAAATGTAAGAACAAGGTCAACTGCACCAAAAGACGAAAACTGACTGTTGGAGCCAAATTTCCTTATTTGCTTATATTGTTTTTATTTAGTTTTCTCTGATTGATTGCTGGCTTCAGTTCATGCTGAATTTCCCTTTCTGCAGATTGCTCCGCCCACTTCCTGTTGAGAACCAGGAAGTGTTGACAGGGATGGGACTGTTGCTATGGTGCGGTTGCCATGGTAGCCTCCTTTAATTGTGTTCAGCTGGGAACACTGGGGGGTGATTGCATGGAGGACAAACAGTTTTGGAGCGTGTGGTGTGGTGTGTGGTCAGGTCTCACTGCTGTGACAATGTGCCATTCAAGGTCAGCATACATAATGTTCTAGAACCTACTTTTCATTTCATTTTGATAGCTTGGAATAAAGGGATTGTCATATCCAAACACATTTCTACAGTACTGGACATTCAATCATCAAACTGGTCAACACAGTATCAGTATCAGTATCAGTATCAGCCCAAAGATAAGTGCTGTACAATGAGAATAAAATGCCTCGTAGCCGATTATACAAATGTGATCAATTCATCTAGATACTGTCCTGCCACAGTGAATAGGTTTCCCTTTTTAAAGGGCAAATTCCTCCCAGGGTCTTTTGTCCTAATGACTGTCTGGATAAAGTGAGGAGGATATAATTAAGGGAAACAATTTATTTTACAAATAAACTAGATTAAGTAACACATTTTTACAGTTAGCTAAATTGGACAGAACACCTGCATCATCTTCTCAACAACACCCACATTCTTACAAACAACATATTTAAGAATGGTGGTGTTAAATACAAAGTGCATTCAGATACAAACAATTATTTTTGATGTTTACTCTATTAAAGGACATATATGTGCACATGTATGCACTGATTAAAAATACAGAACAATAATGCCCACGTTTAGACTTTCTCCATCCAACGCCATCTTGCTTTCTCCTCCTTTCTATTTCCAGCAGACTAGTAGAACATCTTAGGTGTATTGCTGCCCTCCACAGTCTATTAACAAAATGTCTTCCTTCTGTCCTATTGCCCACACTACAGACTTGGACACAAACAGGAGAGAAAGTAAAAAGCAGCTTTAAGGACGTCAAAACAAAATGTATGCATTCTTTCCAACGGCCGCTGGGTGGCAGCAGAGGCTCCATGTATCACCTGAAGAAACATTTTGACTTCTGACCTTTCCACATTATTTCTCTCATCTTTACTGCTGGAGTTCAGCTCACTGAGGATGTAAGCTACATTTTGGTATCTTAATTATCTTTAATTATTCATAAACAGGCTTAAAACAAACCATTATTATCATTACTGCCTCATTTCCCCCACTCTCTACTAATTAAAACTATTCTAGCACAAAAACATTCAGGATGTTCATACAAAAAATATTACACATCCCCCAAACGTTACAATTTATTATGGTATTCATATAATATTACATTTAATATACACATGGTCATAACAGTGCTGACAATTTAAATTCCCTGTGGGGATTAATAAAGTATTTCTGATTCTGATAATTACATCACTCTCATAAAGCCTTCAAAGCTGAATATGTTTTTTACCATAGCTCAGCTTCACAATGTTGGAATATTGACTGCTGATATTGATATTCTTCTATTGTTTAGAATATTACAGTCTACTCTTTTTCTTTGCTCAAATGAACAGGATGAAAGTGTCTAATTGTCACTACTGAGTGTAATTATGTATATAATAATCTTCCATTCTTCACCTTCATTACCGCTTGATTTAACTCTCATCTTATTTTATCCAGAGAGAACTTGACCATAAAATAGATGGCTGCACATCAATAAACTGTCACTAAACTTCAATACAACTAAATATTATCATATTTGGAGTTTGTAAAAATGTAAAACACAAAATATGACGGATAATATTGAAATGAAAGGAATAAAGGGAATCACATTTTTCTGAGTTAATATAGATGATGAAGTAAGCTGGACACTACATGTAAGTCATATAAAGAAAACAGTAAAACAATGGAGTGCAATACTAAATAGAATAAAATACATACTTACAAATATTAACTACATTTATTGTACCCAACTTCAGTTGAAGCATACATTGTTTATTGCATAAAAGTCTGGGGACATACATATAAAACAATCACAAAACAATATTCATATTACACAAGAAAGTAATAAAGATAATTAATAGAATGGATTATAGAGACCCAACAAATGATTCACAAAGTCACACATTTTAAAAGTAAATGATCTTGTATAAAAGACAACTGCTGAAATGATGTATAAAGTAAATAATAATATGCTTCCAGAAGTGGTCCAGAAGATGTTTCAGATGTGAACCAGTAAATATGAACTAAGAGGGATTTATGTGTACTCAAAAGCAAAGGTGTGAACACATGTAAAACAAATATGTACATCATATAAAGGAGTTCATCTATGGAATCATCTACAATTAGAAAATAAAATATGTAACACTTCATTATTTAAAAAAACATATATAAAACACTATTATGAAAAAGTATAATAGTGAATTATGAATATCTACACTTAAAATGTTAATTGTATGTAACATATTTTATGTACTGTTTATTCGCACCCTTTCAGTCAAACTGTTGTGTTCATTTCAAAGTACACAAATGTGTATATTAACTCATGTACTTGACTGTAATAAACACACTAATCTGAAGTGTCTAATCTATAAATGTAGAAGCATATTAAACAGATTGTTAGACAAACAATGATGTCACACATGTTATATGTGCTGATGTTGTTAGAAAGTCAAAATGAAAGTCTGGACAGTTTATTTCAAATCCTGCAGTTTCATTTGCTGCTGCTGTTCTCACCAGCACACTTGTGTTTCTTACACTGCTACTTAGAAGACAATCTTTCACCACACACACTGCAACTCAACACTTTCTCACCTGGGTTTGTTCTCATATGCACTGTAAGAGTGTTTAGGTGACCAAAGCTTTTATCGCAGCTTGAACAGGAGTATGGTTTTTCACCAGAGTGCTATATCATGTGTAATTTTAATTGTCGTCTTTCTATATAACTTTTACAACATACTGAACATATGAAAGGTTTTTCACCAGAGTGTGTTCTCATTTTTACTTTTAAACTTTGTCTTATGACAAAACTTTTACCACATTATGAGAAGGAACAAGGTTTTTCTCCAGTGTGTATTCTCATGTGTGTTTTTAAATGTTGCCTTCGAATAGATTTTTTACCAAAGATTGAACATGAAAAAGGTTTTTCTCCAGTGTGTATTCTCATGTGTGCTTTGAAATGCTTCTTTTGGGTAAAATCTTTACCGCAGATTGAACATGAAAAAGGTTTTACACCAGTGTGTGTTCTCATATGTACTTTTAAACTTTGATTTATTACAAAACTTTTACCACATTCTGAGCAGGAAATTTTATTTTCTCCAGTGGTAATCTCATATGTACTTTCAAAAATTGCCTTTGAGTAAAATTTTTAACACAAATTGAACATGAAAAAGGTTTTTTCTCCAGTGTGTATTGTCATGTGTGTTTTAAAATTTTGCCTTCGAGTAAATTTTTTACCACAGATTGAACATGAAAAAGGTTTTACTCCAGTGTGTGTTCTCATATGTACTTTTAAACTTTGATTTATTACAATACTTTTACCACATTCTGAGCAGAATTTTTTTTTCTCCATTGTGTAATCTCACATGTACTTTAAAAACATTGCCTTTAAGTAAAATTTTAAACACAAATTGAACATGAAAAAGGTTTTTCTCCAGTGTGTATTGTCATGTGTGTTTTAAAATTTTGCCTTCGAGTAAAATTTTTACCACGTTATGAGCAGGAAAAAGTTTTTCTCCAGTGTGTATTGTCATGTGTGTTTTGAAATTTTGCCTTTGAGTAAAATCTTTACCGCAGATTGAACATGAAAGAGGTTTTTCTCCAGTGTGTGTTCTCATATGTAATTTTTAACTTTGATTTATTACAATACTTTTACCACAGTCTGAGCAGGAAACATTTTTTTCTCCATTGTGTAATCTCATATGTATTTTCAAAGATTGCCTTTGAGTAAAATTTTTGACACAAATTGAACATGAAAAAGGTTTTTCTCCAGTGTGTATTGTCATGTGTGTTTTAAAATTTTGCCTTCGAGTAAAATTTTTACCACAGATTGAACATGAAAAAGGTTTTTCTCCAGTGTGTATTCTCATGTGTGTTTTCAAATTATGGCTTTGAGTATAATTTTTACCACAGGTTGAACAGGAAAAAGGTTTTTCACCAGTGTGTGTTTTCATGTGTCTTTTCAAATGTTGACTTTCTCTAAAACCTTTACCACAGATTGAACAAGAGAAAGGTTTTTCACCAGTGTGTGTTTTCATGTGTTTTACCAAACTTGAACTTTGTGCAAAACATTTACCACAGAGTGAACAGATAAAAGGTTTTTCTCCGGTGTGTGTTCTCATGTGTGTTTTTAGACGACAATGGTCTTTAAAAGTTTTGTGACAGAGAGAAGATGTGAAGTGAGTGTTGTCAGTGTGACATGTCTTATCATCTTTAGAGTCTTCATCATCAGTGTCAGGAGAGTGTGACGTTGTGTCCTCACTATCTGATAGTGGAGCTAAGAGCTTGTCTGCTTGTGATCCTCCACAGTGGTCTCCATCAGCTTCTGTTGTCATGTGTTGTGTTGAGCTGCTGCTTGGAGGCTCCCCCCCTCCCCTCTCCTCACTTTCACCTTTCACCTCATCATCTTCACTCTTCACCGATTTCTCTTTTAAAAGAGGTATCAGTGGGTCCTCCTCTTCCTCTTTAAAATGGGGTGTTAGTTGGTCCTCCTCTTCCTCTTTAAAATGGGGTGTTAGTTGGTCCTCCTCTTCCTCTTTAAAATGGGGGATCAGTGGGTATTCCTTTTCCTTCTTAATGTGGGAGGGCTGTGGCTCCTCCGTCCGCATCCTGAAGCTCCACTTCTGTTGCTCAGGGTGAAGATGTTCTTCACAGACGTCTGCAAGACAAACACAGCATCTCTGCTCAGTCACACAATGCATTCAGTACTTTTACATGTACTTAGGAAAAACAAGTTATCGTATGAACTGTCTTGAAATCTCAGTGACGCACAAACACGCTGCTCTTTACAACATTATTTACAGGAAAATAAACAAAAAACAGGATGACAGGACTTTTTACTATGGATGAACGATATGGTTTAAAATTGATTTTGCGATAAATTATTTTATATAGAATTACTAATACAACCATTTTAAAACAGGCTCCTAATTTAGTTGGTGAAATATGCAGAAACATATTACATCATTTCCAGTATTATTTTCTCAAATAAAGTAACCAGATATTAACAGTAAATAAACAAGTACATTATTAATAACTGTTTTGACAAAATAATACTATTAGAAACGAACAATATGTTACTGCATATGTCAGCTGCCAAATTAGGAGCTTTTGTACCTAGTTTTGAAATTATTCTATTCTCAATCATATATCAAATTATATATTGTGACATATTGTTGTTAGGATATAGATTTGAGGTCATATCGCCCATACCAAACATTGGTTCGTCGAGTCATTTTGTTTGGCCCACCAAATATATTTAATTTTAATATTCTTCAGATGTGTGTGTATGTTTAAAATGTGGTACTACTGTTCTACATCACGTGGAAGTGTCATGTCATGGGGATGGTGTGCTTTCAACTAAGGGTGTGACGATACGGTCAGCTCACCAAAGGATACTCGATATTGGCTTTAGGAGAACGAGACAATATTTTGGTGGTTAACATGATTCTTACACATGTGTGTACTTCATGTGTATATGAATGTACTTTCCCTTGTGTGCTTAGTTTGACTGTAACTTCATAGTGGATAATATCTATAAACAACCTCAATTGTTTTACATCTTTAATTTGAAGGACTGTTTACTTATCTGACAAATTCAAAGGAAACTGCACTTTTTTAAAATGTTGCCTATCATTCACAATCCTTATGTAAGACATATGTTTTAAACTTTTATAAATTTAATTATTAAATAAACGTGAGCAAAAATCAGCTAACATTGGAGTCAATGGGAGCTCCTCTATTAGACCCACAAAGTCCTCCAAAAAAACTGCCAACAATACTCCATTTACATTTTGTGACCCGAATATTAACCAAGTATTAGCGATATTGTTATTATAAGCGCTAACGCTAAGGACCTACTTTTAGCGGTGCATTGATCACAGAAGTAACTAGCTTATGCTGCTATATTGACATACTGAGCTGCTTCCTCACCTCTAAGAGGGTGAAAGCTAATTCTACATTATAAATCATGCTTCTCACTTATGTAGTAGAAGGTTGTGGACATAAACCGAGAACTTGGTCAACTCTGACATCCAACTTAGACCTGGAGATGGCAAGAAAAACACGAAAATACGCTCTTTTGCACCCACCCTTTTTAACCCTTTGTGAGGATTAATTCTTCATCTAAATGGGAAGATATGAACATCCCATCAGTCGGCATCCCACTGAGAGCAGACATAGTATGCTTAAAATGAGCAAGATATGTAAATATGACATGTTATTAAGAATGTTACTACATTACATATATACTTAAAGTGTGTATTTAAATGTTGAAGCGGGTTTTAGGATGTTATTTAGAACACTTTATAGGCAGAATAGAGTGGCTGCCAATGACTCAATTGTTAGCTAACTTTTGCAAAGGTTTATTTTCTACTGAGGATGCATTAACCATCGACCTGCTCAGTGGCCTTGTGGTTAGAGTGTCTGCCCTGAGACTGGAGAGTCGTGAGTTCAAATCCTTGCCGAGTGATACCAAAGACTATAAAAACAGGACCCATTGTCTCCTTGCTTGGCATTCAGCATCAAGGGTTGGGGGTTAAATCACCAAATGATTCCCGAGTGCGGCCTCCGCTGCCCTCACCTCCCAGGGGGTGAACTTGGGGATGGGTCAAATGCAGAGGATCATTTCACCACACCTAGTGCGTGACTACCGTTGGGAACTTAACTTTAACTTACATAGGGACTGTGAATGATTCCAAAAAGTGCAGTTCTTGAAATGAGAAAATAGAATAACAAGATATCATGTGAAGTGAAGTGAATTATATTTATATAGTGATTTTCTCTAGTGACTCAAAGCGCTTTACATAGTGAAACACAATATCTAAGTTACATTTAAAACAATGTGGGTGGCACTGGGAGCAGGTGGGTAAAGTGTCTTGCCCAAGGACACATTAGCAGTGACTAGAATGGCAGAAGCTGGGCTCGAACCTGGAACCCTAAAGTTGCTGGCACGGCTACTCTACGAACCGAGCTATACCGCCCCAAGTAGTGTATTTTTCGTATTATAAGTCGCTCCGGAGTACACGTCGCACCGGCCAAAAGTGCATAATCAAGAAGGGGAAAAAACGTCACACTGGAGTATAAGTCGCCTTTTTGGGGGGAAATTCATTTGATAAAATCCAACACCAAAAATAGACATTTGAAAGGCAATTTAAAATAAACAAAGAATAGTGAACAACAGGCTGAATAAGTGTACGTTATATGAGGCATGAATAACCAACTGAGAAGGTGCCTGCTATGTTAACCTAACATATTATGGTAAGAGTCATCCAAATAACTATAACATATAGAACATGCTATACCTTTACCAAACTATCTCTCACTTCTAATCAATAAATCCCCCCCCCGCCGAATTCTTATTGGTTGACGTGTGTGACAATTGCTGACATTTTCTTGATCTTTTCCGCGAATGATAAATAATGTAATTTGATATTCTATGGCCCGGAGGTGGGGCACGATGGCGAGCGCCTGGTGGCCGGGCCTGTTCCCATGGGGCCCGGCCGGGCACAGCCCGAAGAGGCAACGTGGGTCACCCCTCCAATGGGCTCACCACTCATAGGAGGGGCCATAGAGGTCGGGTGCAATGTGAGCTGGGCGGAAGCCGAAGGCAGGGCACTTGGCGGTCCGATCCTCGGCTACAGAAGCTAGCTCTTGGGACGTGGAACGTCACCTCACTGGGGGAGAAAGAGCCTGAGCTAGTGCGCGAGGTAGAGAAGTTCTGGCTGGATATAGTCGGACTCACTTCGACGCACAGCAAGGGCTCTGGAACCACTTCTCTCGAGAGGGACTGGACCCTCTTCCACTCTGGCGTTGCCCGCAGTGAGAGGCAACGGGCTGGGGTGGCAATTCTTGTTGCCCCACGGCTCAAAGCCTGTACGTTGGAGTTCAACCCAGTGGACAAAAGGTTAGCCTCCCTCCGCCTTCAAGTGGGGGGACGGGTCCTGACTGTTGTTTGTGCTTACGCACCAAGCAGCAGTTCAGAGTACCCACCTGTTTTGGGAACACTCGAGGGAGTACTGGAAAGTGCACCCCCGGGTGATTCCCTTGTCCTACTGGGAGACTTCAACGCTCATGTTGGCAACGACAGTGAAACCTGGAGAGGCGTGATTGGGAAGAATGGCCGCCCGGATCTGAACCCGAGTGGTGTTTTGTTATTGGACTTTTGTGCTCGTCACGGATTGTCCATAACAAACACCATGTTCAAACATAAGGGTGTCCATATGTGCACTTGGCACCAGGACACCCTAGGCCGCGGTTCCATGATCGACTTTGTAGTTGTGTCATCGGATTTGCGGCCTTATGTTTTGGACACTCGGGTGAAGAGAGGGGTGGAGCTTTCTACCGATCACCACCTGGTGGTGAGTTGGCTGCGATGGTGGGGGAGGATGCCGGACAGACCTGGGAGGCCCAAACGCAGTGTGAGGGTCTGCTGGGAACGTCTGGCAGAGTCTCCTGTCAGAGAAAGTTTCAATTCCCACCTCCGGAAGAACTTTGAACATGTCACGAGGGAGGTGCTGGACATTGAGTCCGAGTGGACCATGTTCCGCACCTCTATTGTCGAGGCGGCTGTTCGGAGCTGTGGCCGCAAGGTAGTTGGTGCCTGTCGGGGCGGCAATCCAAAAACCCCTTGGTGGACACGAGCGGTGAGGGATGCCGTCAAGCTGAAGAAGGAGTCCTATCGGGTCCTTTTGGCTCATAGGACTCCGGAGGCAGTGGACAGGTACCGACAGGCCAAGCGGTGTGCAGCTTCAGCGGTCGCGGAGGCAAAAACTCGGACATGGGAAGAGTTCGGGGAAGCCATGGAAAACGACTTCGAAGCGATTCTGGACCACCGTCCGCCGCCTCAGGAAGGGGAAGCAGTGCACTATCAACACCGTGTATGGTGCGGATGGTGTTCTGCTGACCTCAACTGCGGATGTTGTGGATGGGTGGAAGGAATACTTCGAAGACCTCCTCAATCCCACCAACACGTCTTCCTATGAGGAAGCAGTGCCTGGGGAATCTGTGGTGGACTCTCCTATTTCTGGGGCTGAGGTCGCTGAGGTAGTTAAAAAGCTCCTCGGTGGCAAGGCCCCAGGGGTGGATGAGACCCGCCCGGAGTTCCTTAAGGCTCTGGGGACTGTGGGGCTGTCTTGGTTGACAAGACTCTGCAGCGTCGCGTGGACATCGGGGGCGGTACCTTTGGATTGGCAGACCGAGGTGGTGGTCCCTCTCTTTAAGAAGGGGGACCGGAGGGTGTGTTCCAACTATCGTGGGATCACACTCCTCAGCATTCCCGGTAAGGTTTATTCAGGTGTACTGGAGAGGAGGCTACGCCGGATAGTCGAACCTCGGATTCAGGAGGAACAGTGTGGTTTTCGTCCTGGTCGTGGAACTGTGGACCAGCTCTATACTCTCGGCAGGGTTCTTGAGGGTGCATGGGAGTTTGCCCAACCAGTCTACATGTGCTTTGTGGACTTGGAGAAGGCATTCGACCGTGTCCCTCGGGAAGTCCTGTGGGGAGTGCTCAGAGAGTATGGGGTATCGGACTGTCTTATTGTGGCGGTCCACTCCCTGTACGATCAGTGCCAGAGCTTGGTCCACATTGCCGGCAGTAAGTCGGACACGTTTCCAGTGAGGGTTGGACTCCGCCAAGGCTGTCCTTTGTCACCCATTCTGTTCATAACTTTTATGGACAGAATTTCTAGGCGCAGTCAAGGTGTTGAGGAGTTCCGGTTTGGTGACCGCGGGATTAGGTCTCTGCTTTTTGCAGATGATGTGGTCCTGATGGCTCCATCTGACCGGGATCTTCAGCTCTCGCTGGATCGGTTCGCAGCAGAGTGTGAAGCGACCGGAATGAGAATCAGCACCTCCAAGTCCGAGTCCATGGTTCTCGCCCGGAAAAGGGTGGAATGCCATCCCCGGGTTGGGGAGGAGACCCTGCCCCAAGTGGAGGAGTTCAAGTACGTAGGAGTCTTGTTCACGAGTGAGGGAAGAGTGGATCGTGAGATCGACAGGCGGATCGGTGCGGCGTCTTCAGTAATGCGGACGTTGTATCGATCCGTTGTGGTGAAAAAGGAGCTGAGCCGGAAGGCAAAGCTCTCAATTTACCGGTCGATCTACGTTCCCATCCTCACCTATGGTCATGAGCTTTGAGTCATGACCGAAAGGATAAGATCACGGGTACAAGCGGCCCAAATGAGTTTCCTCCGCCGTGTGGCGGGGCTCTCCCTTAGAGATAGGGTGAGAAGCTCTGCCATCCGGGAGGAACTCAAAGTAAAGCCGCTGCTCCTTCACATCGAGAGGAGCCAGATGAGGTGGTTCGGGCATCTGGTCAGGATGCCACCCGAACGCCTCCCTAGGGAGGTGTTTAGGGCACGTCCAACCGGTAGGAGGCCACGGGGAAGACCCAGGACACGTTGGGAAGACTATGTCTCCCGGCTGGCCTGGGAACGCCTCGGGATCCCCCCGGAAGAGCTGGACGAAGTGGCTGGGGAGAGGGAAGTCTGGGCTTCCCTGCTTAGGCTGTTGCCCCCGCGACCCGACCTCGGAGAAGCGGAAGAAGATGGATGGATGGATGGATGGATATTCTATGGTAATGTGTTAATAATTTCACACATAAGTCGCTCCAGAGTATATGTCGCACCCCCGGCCAAACTATGAAAAAAACTGCGACTTATAGTCCGAAAAATTCGGTAACAAAAACAGAATAAATTATATCTCATGTGCGCCTTGAAATGGCGTCTTCAAGTAAAATCTTTACCGCAGATTGAACATGAAAAAGGTTTTCCTCCAGTGTTTATTCTCGTGTGTCTTTTCCTACTCAGCGGCCTAGTGGTTAGAGTGTCCGCCCTGAGATGGGTAGGTTGTGAGTTCAAACCCCGGCCGAGTCATACCAAAGACTATAAAAAAACGGGACCCATGACTTCCCTGCTTGGCACTCAGCATCAAGGGTTGGAATTGGGGGTTAAAGGGGAACATTATCAGCAGACCTATGTAAGCCTCAATATATACCTTGATGTTGCAGAAAAAGGACGATATATTTTTTTTAACTGATTTCCGAACTCTAAATAGGTGAATTTTGGCGAATTAAACGCCTTTCGATTTATCGCTCTTGGAGCGATGACGTCAGAACATGACGTCACCTAGATAGTCAACGCCATTTTCTCCACAACATTACACACACCAAGTCAAATCAGCTCTGTTATTTTCCGTTTTTTCGACTGTTTTCCGGTACCTTGGAGACATCATGCCTCATCGGTGTGTTGTCAGAGGGTGTAACAACACGATCAGGGATGGATTCAAGTTGATTTACGTAGAATGTGCATCGATTAGCACGGCATGCTAATCGATGCTAACATGCTATTTAGGCTATCTGTTAGCTGTATGTACATATTGCGTCGTTATGCCTCATTTGTAGCTATATTTGCACCTAGCCTACCCTCCACCCACATTTAATGCCAAACAAACACTTACCAATCGGCAGATTTAAGTTGCTCCAGTGTCAAGAGATGCAAAATTCCCTTGTTTTGTTTTTACCGGAGATGCTACGACAGAGATGGCACAGAGATGACAAGAATGTCTGGAAATCCTGCGACACTCAAAGCAGATGCATTCCCAATGATAAAGTCAACAAAATCACAAAGGTGAGTGTTGTTGATATATTGACTTTTGTGCTAATCAGACATATTTGGTCGCGGCATGACTGCCAGCTAATCGATGCTAGCATACTATTTAGGCTAGCTGTATGTACATTGGTAGTTGTATTTGCGTTTCCTTCCACCCACATTTAATGCGAAACAAACACCAATCGACGGATTTAAATTGATCCAGTGTCAATGCGAAAGTCCTGATCGGTTGGTCTGCACATTTTACAGGCGATGCTAACGCAGACATGGCCGAATAGCGTCAATAGCTATTCGCTCAATAGCTTCGGTTTCTTCTTCAATTTCGTTTTCGCAATCTGCCTCCATACTCCAACCATCTGTTTCAATACATGCGTAATCTGTTGAATCGCTTAAGCCGCTGAAATACGAGTCTGAATCCGAGCTAATGTCGCTCTATCTAGCTGTTCTATCGACCATTTGTTTGTATCGGATTCGCTATGTGACTTCACAGGGAAATGGACAGTGGCTTCGCAAATAGCGAAAATCAAGAACTTTAAAGCTTTTTTTAGGGATATTCCGGGACGGGTACAATTTTGAAAAAAACTTTGAAAAATAAAATAAGCCACTGGGAACTGATTATTTGTTTTAACCCTTCTGAAATTGTGATAATGTTCCCCTTTAAATCACTATAAATGATTCCCGGGCGCGGCACCGCTGCTGCCCACTGCTCCCCTCACTTCCCAGGGATTGATCAAGGGGATGGGTCAAATGCTGAGGACAAATTTCACCACACCTAGTGTGTGTGTGACCATCATTGGTACTTTAACTTTGACTTAATATTGCAACGGTTACTAAAAGTTTTGTGACAGTGAGCAGATGTGAAGTGAGTGTTGTCAGTGTGACATGTCTTATCATCTTTAGAGTCTTCATCATCAGTGTCAGGAGAGTGTGACGTTGTGTCCTCACTATCTGATAGTGGAGCTAAGAGCTTGTCTGCTTGTGATCCTCCACAGTGGTCTCCATCACATTCTGCTAAACTGCTGCTTGGAGGCTCCGCCTCTCTCTTCTCCACACACTCACCTTTGACCTCATCATCTTCACTCTTCACACTGACGAGGTGTCTCTTCTCTTCCTTTATGAAGTGGGGGGACAGCCGCTGTTTTTCCTCCACTTTAAAGTAGGGGGGCTTTGGCTCCTCTTCTTTCACGTGGAGGTACTGTGACTTCTTCTGCTCCATACTGGAGGACCCCTCCTGCTGCTCAGGTGGGCGATATTTTATACAGACATCTGCAGGACACAAGAAGACAAACACATGCTGGGATGGAAATAGACAAGATTTTACCAATTCAGATTTCATTTTCGATTCTGCTTTACGATTGGGTTATTTGTGGACTCACTTTTGCTTTCACATTCAGTAAAAAGGAGAAGAAACAGGTCGATTAGCATCAACTTTGACTAGTTGAGAAGTAACATGAGCCTACAAAGCCAACAGTGAGGTCTTAAAAGGCACAGATTTTACGGGTCCCCCATGGGGGGCCAGAGGGCCCTAAGGTCAATATTGTGCTTTAAAAATATCTATAAAATAAAAATATTTTTGGCAAGAAATTAACAAAATACTACACGTTATTTTGTGGCAATTACAAAAGAATGTCCAGAAAAATTCTCAGGGCATTCAATCAATCACAACAGGACTGTTAAACTGAACATATATATACATATATACATATATACACATATATATATATATATATATATATATATATATATATATATATATATATATATATATATATACATATATACATATATACACATATATATATATATATATATATATATATATATATATATATATATATATATATACACACATATATATATATACACATATATATATATATATATATATATACACACACACACATATATATATATATACACACACATATATATATATATATACTATATATACACACACATATATATATATATATATATATATATACACACACATATACATATATATATATATATATATATATATACATATATATATATATATATATATATATATATATATATATATATATATATATATATATATATATATATATATCCATCCATCCACCCATTTTCTACCGCTTACCCACTTCGGAGTCGCGGGGTGCTGGAGCCTATCTCAGCTACAATTGGGTGGAAGGCGGAGTATGTATATATATATATATATATACATACTCCGCCTTCCATCCAATTCCGAAGTGGGTAAGCGGTAGAAAATGGGTGGATGGATGGATATATATACATATACACATGCATATATAGAGTCGCGATCAAAAGTTTACATACACCTGTAAAGAACATCATGTCATGGCTGTCTTGAGTTTCCAATCATTTCTACAACCCTTATTTATTTGTGATGTAGTGATTGGAGCACATACTTGTTGCTCACTAAAAACATTCATGAAGTTTGCTTCTTTTATGAATTTATTATGGATCTACTGTACATGTGAGCAAATGTGCTGGGTCAAAAGTGTACATACAGCAATGTTAATATTTGCTTACATGACCCTTGGCAAGTTTCACTGCAATAAGATGCTTTTGGTAGCCATCCACAAGCTTCTGCTTGAATTTTTGACCATTCCTCTTGACAAAATTGGCGCAGTTCAGCCAAATGTGTTGGTTTTCTGACATAAACTTGTTTCTTCAGCATTGTCCACACGAATTTGGGAAGGCCATTCTAAAACCTTAATTCTAGCATGATTTAGATATTCCTTGACACTTTTGACGTGTGTTTGGGGTCATTGTCCTGTTGGAACACCCAACTGCGCCCAAGACCCAACCTCCGGGCTGATGATTTTAGCTTGTCCTGAAGAATTTGGAGGTAATCCTCCTTTTTCATTAGCTCATTTAAAGCACCAGTTCCATTGGCAGCAAAACGGACCCAGAGCATAATACAACCACCACCATGCTTGAAGGTAGGTGTGGTGTTCCTGGGATTAAAGATCTCTCTTTTTCTCCTCCAAACATATTCCTGGGTATTGTGGCCAAACAGCTCCATTTGTATTTTATCTGACCACAGAACTTTCCTCCAGAAGGTCTTATCTTTGTCCTTGTGATGTCAGATGGAACAAAAATTGAGCTGTTTGTCATGTATATAATGTAATGCATTGTGGCCAATCAACTGAGAACAGTACGATACTACCTTTGAAAAGTACCGCTTCCGCTCTTTCATCTGACTGCATACAAGCAATAACATCTTGAAGAGGAAGAAAGGCAAAAAACTACAATTCTACTGGTTAATAATAAGGGTGTGAAGTACAATATGGACTTCAAAACTTTTTTTTTTTTTCCCCTTGGCCTCAGTCTGCACCCCCACTCCAGGGCCCAGGCTAAGACCGATTTTTTAGTTTTATTTTAATCTTCTATTTTTTTCTTCCCTCCACACCCCTTGTTTACCTGTATGTCATCTTTTTTGTAAGGGGCGCTGGAAGCCGGCAGACCCGTCAGCGATCCTGTTCTGTCTCCCTGTAATGTTTGTCTGATCTTGAATGGGATTGTGCTGAAAATTGTAATTTTCCTGAAGGAACTCTCCTGACGGAATAAATAAAGTACTATCTATCTATCTAACAATAAAGGTGACGCTTTAAGCAGGGATGCACCGGGTTGCAAGTTCTGTTTTACACCTTCCCTGCTTGTCGGCTCCCAGACCGTAGTCGAGGAGAGCAGGGGAGACCTTTCACTTCGGAATGATGAGGCCATCAATTAGTTACAACTTGCTCACTTTATTTATAATTTCCACAGGGCACAACCGGACATCCAACATGCTATTGACAGTCCTGCACATGCTAGCACTACCTCTCCTAACTTGCCCACTCACTTACTCGTCACGTACCCCACATACTGCCATTCTTAGAGGAGCACACACCGAATGCTACTATCACAACAGCTGCTTTAAAGGGGAACATTATCACCAGACCTATGTAAGCGTCAATATATACCTTGATGTTGCAGAAAAAAGACCATATGTTTTTTTAACCGATTTCCGAACTCTAAAAGGGTGAATATGGCGATGTAAACGCCTTTTCAATTGTTCGCTGTCGGAGCAATGACGTCACAACGTGACTTTAAAACGTAAAGCAATCTGCCATTTTCTCATACACATTACACGCAACAAGTCAAATCAGCTCTGTTATTTTCCGTTTTTTCGACTGTTTTCACTACCTTGGAGACAATATGCCTCGTCGGTGTGTTGTCCGAGGGTGTAACAACACACACAGGGACGGTTTCAAGTTGCACCAGTGGCCAAAAGATACGAAAGTGGCAAGAAATTGGACGCACATTTTACCGACGACAGCAATGCTACGACAGAGATGGCAAGAATTTGTGGATATCCTGCGACACTCAAAGCAGATGCATTTCCAACAATAAAGTCAGAGAATGTTGTGTCACATGCGGTTTGAATCTTCCTCCGCTGCGGTTCCACCCAGAGGGAACTTAGTTCTCTGTTGAAGTACAAACTCTCCGTCACCTGCAAAGTGAGCTGTGCGTCTCACTCTTCTCCGGATCTCCTTCGTCATCAGATTGCTTCCTTCGTCCCTCGACTCCTCGCTTCCTTCCACGGACTACCCTGCCTGTCTTGCCCTTATTGGACTGCATCGCGTCTCTCAACACGCACCTCCAACACTTTGGTAAGACACTCCAGTTAATCTATACACATAGTCTTACAACACACTCTTGGGTTTTTTGACACACACATCATTCTCTAGTTTATTAGTATTGTTATTATTATTATTATTATATTTTGTATTATATATGTATATACTATAATATATATATATATTTTTTTTTTTACTTTGTATAAGAATAAATCTTTGGACATTAATGCCATCTGGTGTCCGTCCGTCACGTCTTTAGTAAACCATAACAGAGAAATCACAACGGTGAGTTTTGTTGATGTTATTGACTTATGTGCTAATCAGACATATTTGGTCACAGCATGACTGCAAGCTAATCGATGCTAACATGCTATTTAGGCTAGCTGTATGTACATATTGCATCATTATGCCTCATTTGTAGCGATATTTTCATCCAGCCCTTCCCTCCACCCACATTTAATGCCAAACAAACACTTACCAATCGACAGATTTAAGTTGCACCAGTGGTCAAAAGATGCAATCGTTGGTTAGGTGGCGATCGCCGAATTCGTCCTCGTTGCCGCTGTCTGTCGTGATATGATTAAATAGCTTCAGTTTATTCTTCAATTTCTCTTTTGCTATCTGCCTCCACACTCCAACCATCCGTTTCAATACATGAATCGCTTACGGCGCTGAAATCAGAGTCTGAATCAGAGCTACTACGCTATACTTTTGTGTGCTATCCGCCATATTTGTTTTTGTTGGCTTCACGAAGTGACGTCACAGGACAATAGACGGGTGGCTATAACGACGGTTAAAATCAGGCACTTTGAAGTCGTTTTTTGGGATATTGCGTGATGGGTAAAATTTTGAGTAAAACTTCGAAAAATAAAATAAGCAACTAGAAACTGATTTTTATTGGTTTTAACCCTTCTGAAATTGTGATAATGTTCCCCTTTAAAACATGCCTCCCCAAATGCTGCGATGAATGTTAGCACCTTTGTTTCAAACTGAAGTCAACATTTAAATAATGAACAATCAGATCTGCACAAGGAGTTATAAAGAGTGACATGTAATAATGTCATTGTTACACCAGTCCTGCTGTTCGGTCCGGTGAAGACTGCTCTCATATGAAACTTATCTTAACTACATAATGTCAGTTATTTGAAGTAACACACAAATTAATAACATTGATTAAAAAATAATTCCGTTAGCAGGGCTCGAATTTAACCAAGGCAACCGTGACAAAAGCTGCGACTGCCCTTGTGACTTGCCGTAATGCCCTAAAAAATTGACCAACATCGACGACAAGAACATGCCGTGACCGCCCTTGACTTTCTAGTTCAGGAGTTAATTCGGCAGTATTTCCAACTAGGACTTTCCCCCACGTCCCTTTAGGGGTGTTGTGGAAAAATGTGAATGCCTGCCGAAAACGTATTTCCTTCGCTGAAGCTGCAGTTTTGGCTTGGTCTGTCCACAGCGGATTACTAGGTGTAAGATAAACACTTTCTCTTCCTGGTTATTGTGTCGCTACGTGTTTGACATCATTTAAGACTTTATCGTGCCCGGAAAAGGACAGTTTGCCTCTTCTGTGGTATTGATGAGATTTAAAGGAGTGTTGTTAGTCCCATGTTGATGTGATAAAACCTCTTTCTCGTTTGGAAGATACACACAGCTGTAACTGTTATTTCTTCCTGCACATGATAAATATGTACAACAGGTTTGGATGTCTAAATTTATGTAAAATTGTCATTAAATGTAATATTGCCTGACAAAAAGTGATTTGACGTAATATTTTGATATTTACACATCGCATATTTACAGAAGCGTATTTTACTATAATACCCTTATGACCATTCCATATATCAAAATCAAGTACCTACTGTACTGTTTACTTGTTTAAATTCCCTGTTAGAGCAAATATCTACCCAAATGGACACTTTGTTGTTGACAAAAATGTATTTTAAGTAACATTTTCATATTGACATATCTTATCTCTGCATATTCTACTAGAATACCCTTATGGGCCTTACACATATGTAAATCAAGTACCTACTGTACTGTTGTTTAAATACCCTTTTTAGAGCTAAAAACTACCCAAATTGCCATTTTGCTGCTGCCAAAAATTGATTCCAGATAATATTAACAATAATAACAAAATTGTCAGAATAATTGTACATTAGTTATAACACAACTTTGTGTTCCATAGAGTTCAGGTCCCCTGCTAGAAGACAAAAACTGTATTTCATCTTATCAAACAAAAGGCTTGTAAAACTCCACTGTGTGCGATGGGATGCAACATGGAGGTGTCGGTTTCTTTGATCTATTGACAGCCACAGGAAGACCTTGTCCTGACCCGAGATCCACGAAGCGGAGAGGGAGCAGACCTGACGCAATTCCAGGTACCTTTTCTTTGAACTGTTTATAACTGAGTGCAAAAGCTGTGTACGGCCCCCCTCCCTTTAGAAACAGCTGCAGCTATGTAATCAGAAAAGGCCTTAAATAAAAGAGGACGCGTGGAACTCCCTCGTCAAAGCGTGGTGGGAAACTGTACGAAGTTGCAGCCCAGACGTTTCTCCTCATGAGGTAAATAGAAACCGGTCTCTTTTTCATTTCTTTGCTTCTTGTCTTGTCTAAGATATACCATCGGTGTTTGAACCTGATAAAAATATCAAAGCATTACTCTAAAACACAACATTATACATTCTGAAAATGTAAACGATAGCAAACATATACCTACATATTTCAGAAAATTTCACTAGCAAACACTTTGTTTTAAAGGTTTTTACTGCCTTTTTTCAGCCCTTTGAGACACTTGTGAGTTAGGGCTATATAAATAAACATTGATTGATACTGTACAAAAATTCTAAATAACTGAAGAAAAATCACTGATAAACACTGGAAAACTGTCACTGAACGTCTTAGTGTGATGTCATTCTGTGACAGACAAATGGAACACAGTTTCCACATGGTGAGGACATTGATGGTCTGACTCACTGTCTTACGGATCACCTCAACTTCTGCCTAGACGTGACCTGCCCTGCTAAGACTGTTCGGTGCTACCCTAATGACAAACTCTGGGTAACACAGGAGGTTCAAGCTGTGCTCAACAAGAAGAAAGCTGCCTTCAGGAGTGGAGACAGGGAGGCAATGAGAGCAGCACAGCGGGAGGTCAAAGGACACGTGAGGAAGGCTAAGGACAGGTAGCCAGGGACTGCAGATGGAAATTAGCTATATAGCTATAATCTGGAACAGAACATATCTGTCTTTGAGCTTAATGTTTCTGTGCATTGTCCCTTCAAATAAAGACTAAACTAAGCTACAGGAAGAAGGTGGAGCAGAACAACATGAGGGAGGTCTAGTAAGGTGTGAAAACCCTCACAGGCCACAAGACAAAGACCAGAGCAGTAGGGGGGACAATTGAGATGAATAACTTCTTCAACCGGTTCAACCAGCATGTGTCCTCCCCAACCCCCACTCCTCATCGCAGCCACCCCCTCTTCTTCTCCCCCCCAGCCATGGTTGCAACCCCTTACTCTTCCACCTCCACCAGACAATAGATGGGTTTCCGCTAGCGGCGATTACCCATAATCCTTCGAGTCAGCCGCCATCTTGTGCAACAAAACTTTGTTTACTTGTCTGCGGCAGTTTTCTAAATACATTTCCACACTTTTGCAGCAACAATGACGTCCACTTCAGGAAATTTGAAAGAAGTCGTAAAAGTTCCCTACAGACAGACGCTAGATGCAAAGCCAGGTATTTACAGAAATGGAAGGATATTGGCGATAAAGATCCATATGAGGTGGGAAAGCACGAATGGACTACGGACTTGAAATGTTATCCGGATATAAGTTACGCCGACATCGTCAACTATTTGGTGAACAATGTTAGTGCCTACACTCTGGATGAGCTCAAGGGCTACAAGTCACTCGAAGCGTACAATTACTTTGTGTGTGGATGGGTACAGGAAATGAAACTGGCTACAATGGAAGATAAATGTGTGCTCATCGCTGGTGTTCGTCACTCTCAGAGATCAACTGATATGTGTTTGGTGCCATGGGTCATATCAGAGAAGACGGGTCGTGTTTTATCAGGACACTGTACATATATGGCAGGTATTGGCGAAATATGTTCACATGTTTCTGCATTGTTGTTTGCCATTGAAACGAGCGTCAAGATGCGGGACAACACGACAGTCACACAGGAAAAATCTTACTGGCTACTTCCATCTGCAGTCAAGAAAGTTGGGTACAAGACCATACAGGACATTAACTTCACATCCGCCAAGACAATGAAGAGAAAGCTAGACAAGGCAATCGTATCTGGAGATACACCGGCACCATTAAAACAGAGGAAACTACCGGAGGTACAGAAGGGGACACAAGATGAACTGTCAGACTTGTACAGAGAATTAAAATCCAAACGAAAAATTAAGCCTGTCTTACTTTCTCTGATTCCAGGATATGCTGAAGACTATCGTCCAGAAGCACTTGATAAATAGTACCCAAAAGTATTTTCAGAACTATATGATTCTAACTATGCAACTGCATAGTTTAGGGTTACTTGATTTAATTCATTCAAATTTTAATAAAATCGTCCAAAAATAAGCAGCGATTGCCTATATTATATATAGAAGGTTATATTTGTGCAACAACAACGTCAGACGTCGAGCGTTATTAAGTACAAGCACAGGCACAGTAGTTCCTCCTATGTTTTAATATCCATTCTAACCATAACACATTTTATCATCGATACAGAGAGCAACATAATTCAAAGTACCTGTTACAAAATGATCAGAGCAAACTTTATAATGTCGTTTTGCTGGATCAGGGGTAAATCCCACTCGATTGATTCTAGCTAGCCACAGGTTGCTCCTTTCTGTCGACAGTCGCTCGCTTTCCTTTCCCTGTTTTACTATAACCTTAGGGATATCGTAGTACTTTGTTGTTCTTTGTCCTGAATTGGCGCGGTTTACACAGCCCCAAACGACACGTGTGACCCATTCTCACAAAAATAACAACGGAGGCGTCCTTGGTTACGAGTGTTTGTTTTGACGCACAAGATGGCGGACAAGGGAATTGTGGGACGGGTGTGACGTCATCGGAAACCCATGTATAGTCATCTCTGTGGACCAGATCAGAGGTCAACTGAGGAAACTGCATCCTGGAAACTATCTGATGCGCACCAGAATCTATCTGATGTGCACTGCGTATTATTTAAGTACAGTCTTTTATTTTCCTACTTGCAAACACAGTGTTACTGTTCAAACTGTGTGTAATGCAACAGTATTTAAAATGATTTAATATACTCTTTAAATAATGTGTCTTCCTTGTTTTTAATGAATAATTAAGGCCTACTATGCTACTGTATTTTAATGCTGTTTATGATGGTGGTACTTGGAAATCCAAGTATTTTCTGAGGTGGTACTTGGTGAAAAGGGTTTGACAACTACTGATGTAGTGACATTGTAAACTACATTGGCAGACACCATTTTGTTATACCCAAACGGCGTCTGCTCATACATCGCGCTTCCAACGAGATCTTCCCTTCGAGTAAAAAGGTTCCACAAATGTTCACGTTATACCATCTCATCTTATTGTCCATCATGTGAATGTTTGAAGTGGAACTAAATGTGATCTCTGAAAGGGGTACACATTATTACCAAAGCAGGGCCCCCATCCACATATACAATACTAGTACATAGCTGATGAAAAACAACATTAGTTTTGTTTTTTTAATTATAAGTGTGCCAAACCACCTCTATTTGGTCATTATCTAATGCAGGGGTGTCCAAAGTGCGGCTCGGGGGCCATTTGCGGCCCGCAGCTAATCGTTTACCGGCCCGCCACCCATTCTGCAAAGATTGCAAAATTGATAGTATTGCAATTCTTCATTTTTTTTTTCCATTGCTCAAAACAAATGACAAAAAAAATCAATGTTATAATGAATTATTACTTAAAAGTTATCACTTTAAAATGTTTTGTATAGAAAAAAATATTGCATATGTTGTGTGGTTGTCATATAAAAACATCAACATTTGGAAAAAAGAGCATAAAATAAACAAAATAATAGTTCAAACTTAAAATTGACATATATATCGGAAGTTTATCTTGAAATTTAAGTGTTAAAAGTAAAAAAAAAATCTAATAAAAATGCATCACTTTATGAGTGGGGAACCTTTCGGATCTCAAATATATTTAGTAGGAGTTTATTTGACTTTTCACTGTGATTACTCAAAAATATTAAATAATTAAAATCAATGATGTCCTGCATTATTGATCTTTGAGGGCTTTAATTGCTAAATAAAGGAACTCTCCTAAAGGAATCAATAAAGTCATATCTATCTATCTAAATACTGCATATTTCAGTTTTACTATAAAAAAACAAGTTATGTTTGACGGAAAATATATAAAACCTTATTTGTTTTACTTTATATCAACCTCAAGTTGATATAGAGATTTACTCTAAGCCTTAAATAAAATTAAAAAAATAATAATTTGACTTATTTTTAACATTTTAGTGACTGAGGCCCTCTATGCTCCCCAGGAGCCCTAAGGATTAAAACAAAAAATCTGTATATGTTGTTATGGTTGGAAAATGAAAAATATCAAAATGGCCCCTGCATGCTTAAATTTTTCCGTGTTCGGCAGTCTGTGGAAAAAGTTTGGACACCCCTGATCTAATGGAAATGACTGCTGCAAACACGTCATGTTCATGATGAAATATAAAGTTAGTAAAGATGTGAGAGTAAGAGGTAAACAAACCTGTTCTGTGTAACACAACTTGAGGTTTCTTGAAAACAGCCTCCAATAGTTGACGTAGTCTCTCGTTCTCTTCTTTTGTTCGAGAAAGTTCCTCTTTGTACTCTGCTATCGTTCTTTCACACATTTTCACACAACAAAGTTCCTCCTCATACTTTTCTATCGTTCTTTCGCACATTTTCACACAATCACAACACTTTACACTCACACTTGATCTTAACTAAGCGATGTGTTGATCAAATCCGCGTCTCTTTGTTAGCGGCTAACATGCTAAGCTAACTAGCATGCTAAGCTAATTGGCGCGCTCAAACAACTATCAAGCTAAGCGGGCCTAATAATCTCCAAATGTGGCTGAGACGAGTGGAGTTTATCCTGACACGGAGGATGAATAAAGTGTAGTTAGTAGCGATGTGAGGAGATGTGCCGAGGCTTAGAAGCGTGTGTGGAGAAAAGGAGGACTTTGCCGCAAAGCGCATGTCTTCCAAGCATGCGTCCGTAGGGGCGGGGCCAAAGAGTCATAGTTGTGATGTTTTGAGCTAGGGAGTTTTCAGAACTACACCACCCAGCATGCAACAGTAGTGACGAGCATGCGCGGTAGCCCCGTGAAGTGGTGTCGTATGTCACCATGCAGACAGCTAGAATGTGGTTATGAGCACGCTGTGTGAGTCAACGTTGAACACGCCTCGTCTGCATTTATTACAATTAGACAGACAACACAATAAGTGCATTAAAAACAGTACTAGTTAATTATTTTCATACATACATGATTTAAAGTAAAATACGGTTTATATATTTGAAATATCATTTTTGATTGATTGGTTGATTGATACTTTTATTAGTAGATTGCACAGTACAGTACATATTCCGTACAATTGACCACTAAATGGTAACACCCCAATAAGTTTTCAACTTGTTTAAGTCGGGGTCCATGTTAATCAATTCATGGTACAAATATATACTATCAGCATAATACAGTCATCACACAGGTTAATCATCATAGTATATACAATTAATTATTTACATTATTTACAATCCGGGGGGTGGGATGAGGAGCTTTGGTTGATATCAGTACTTCAGTCATCAGCAATTGCATCAACAGAGAAATGTGGACATTGAAACAATGTAGGTCTTACTTGGTAGGACATGTACAGCCAGCAGAGAACTTAGTGAGTTCAGATAACATAAGAACAAGTATATACATTAGAAGTACATTTGATTATTTACATTAGGTTATTTATAATCCGGGGACATGGGATGTGAATGGAGGAGGGTATTAGTAAAGGGTTGAAGTTGCCTGGAGGTGTTGTTTTAGAGCGGTTTTGAAGGAATATAGAGATGCACTTACTTTTACACCTGTTGGGAGTGCATTCCACATTGATGTGGCATAGAGAGAGAACGAGTTAAGACCTTTGTTAGATCGGAATCTGGGTTTAACGTGGTTTGTGGAGCTGCCCCTGGTGTTGTGGTTATGGCGGTCATTTACGTTAAGGAAGTAGTTGGACATGTACTTCTGTATCAGGAAGGTGTCGCGGATTTTATAGACTAGGCTCAGTGCAAGTTGTCTTACTCTGTCCTCCACCCTGAGCCAGCCCACTTTGGAGAAGTGGGTTGGAGTGAGGTGTGATCTGGGGTGGAGGTCTAAAAGTAACCGGTCTAGTTTTTTTCTGGGATGTTTGGAGTCTAGATTTGAGAGTTTTGGAGGTGCTGGAGTATCAGGAGGTGCAAGCATAATCGAAAAAGGGTTGAATGAGAATTCCCGCTAGAATCTTCAAGGTGCTTTTGTTGACCAGAGAGGAGATTCTGTAGAGGAATCTCGTTCTTTGGTTGACTTTTTTGATTACCTTGGTTGCCATTTTATCACAGGAATGATTAGCCTCTAGAATGGAACCTAGGTAGGTGATCTCATCTTTCCTGGTGATAACGATGTCACCCACTTTTGTTGCCATGTGTTGTTCTTTGTGGTTACCCGTAGGAAGAACTATGTCAAGCTGCATTAATAAGTTGGCTTTAATTAAGTCTTCAGCAGGACAGCAATTGTATGTACGCACTGCATGAGAGGGTGGTAGTAACTGACTCCTGGATGTGCACACCCTGGTGGTGTCTTCGAAAATTACAACAACAAAACAATCATTTTACCAAATGATCTACATCCTTCCCTTTTAGTTAAACGTCTTTACAAAAAACAAAAGAAGCTAAGTCAAATTAATATCCATATGTAACTGAGATCAAATCTCTTAACTGTGTAGGGTGAATACAAACAATTCACCATCTGTATGGAATATCTAAACAAATCATAGAACAGCTACAAAAATACTATCTCAAAATAAATCACACGTGCATTTTTCTTTTCTTACTACACATACTTTGGATTGGGTCTGCAAACTCGTCCTGCACGTGTTGTGTAAGCTGTGTCAGTCTGCGTCGTGAATCTGGGTCGACTTGGTGATGTACTTTCCGTTTGCCTAATCACTGTCTTTTCTCTCAGTGGTGTGGGAGGGACTAAGTCCACCATGGTATGTCTACCATCCTGAGAGTCTGCTTCGTCGTTCTGGAATGGTTTTGGTGGTTGTTCTTGATGTGGAGACGATTCCTCCCGTATCTTCTCCCATCGGACTGGATGATGTAGGAACGTGGCTCTTTGCACGACTTTTCCACTATTCCAAGTCGGTCATGTCCAGCAGGAGTCTGCATACGGGTCACTTGCCCTTCTGCCAAGGGAGTCAGGGAGCCACTTGATTTGTCGTAGTGACGTTTTACCATAGTTCTCTTGTCGACTAGTCGAGCGCGTACTAGTGTTGAGTCTTTTGCTGTTGGCTATAGTAGTCTGGTACACACTGGGATAGCTGCACGCGTTTGTCTTGACATTAAACGTTCGGCAGGGGAACCAAGGTCTGCATCTCGGGGAATGTTTCTGAGGTTGAGGAGGTTTAGGAAGACATCAGTTTTGTCCCGGTGGGATTTCTCCATCAGTTGCTTGGCACTCCTGACAGCTCTTTCCGCAAGTCCATTCGACTTGGGAAACTCTAGGCTGCTGGTGGTGTGGATGAAGTCCTGCTCTTCAGCAAATTTTCTGAATTGCTCACACTTGTACTGTCTTACATTATCAGATAGCAGTGTGTGTGGTGTACCGTGCACTGAAAAATGTCTTTTCATTTTGGAAATTACAACTGTCGCTGTGATGTTTCGTAGAAGGTCAATTTCAAACCATCCAGAATAGGAATCCACTATCACCTGGTAGTGTTGTCCACGCCATTCAAAAATGTCTGTAGCAACTGTGGACCACGGAAGGTCTGGAACTGGATGAAGATGAAGTGGTTCTTTCTGCTGATGTGGTTTTGTGCTGTTGCACACTGTGCAAAAAAGTAGTTCTTTAGTGATGTCTCGTGACATTGATGGCCAAAAGATGATACCTCTTGCTCTGCGTTTGGTTGCTTCAATGCCTGGGTGACCTTTGTGTACAATCTTAATGTACTCTTTTTGTAGTGACGTTGGAATGACTGCTTTCTGCCCTTTCATGACAATTCCATCTTCCACAGTGAGTTCGTCTCTGTAGGGGAAGAAAACTTCAATGGCAGGCTGCAGCTGAGTCTTTCTGGCAGGCCATCTACGCTGGATAACTGTACTGAGTCTGCATTACTTCAACCTCCTCCATGTGCTTCTTGAGCTCTTCCAGGCGGGCTGTAGAAATGTAGCTCACAGACATGACGTCGAAAGAACTACTGTCAGATGGGCTCTCACTGTCTGTTGCATTAGGGGCTCTTGAAAGAGTGTCAGCCAAGTACATGTGCTTTCCTTTTTTGTAGATTAGGCTTATGGCATGGCTTTGCAAGCGTAGCAGCATCTGCTGAAGACGGGCTGGGGTATTGTGAATTGGTTTCTTCAAGATAGTCCCCAACAGTTGGTGGTCAGTTTCTACTGTGGTGGCCTTGCCATACACATAGTCTCTGAACTTGGTGCATGCAAACACAACAGCTAGTAGCTCCTTCTCAATTTGAGCGTACCAAGTTTCTGTTTCTGTAAGGGCGCGGGATGCAAAGGCTACTGGCCTTCCATTTTGCATGAGGCAGCTCCTAGTCCAAAGCATGACGCCTCACAGGTCAGCCTGACTGGCTCTTTGACATCTTAGTAGGCCAATACTGGTGGAAAGGAGAGACATGCTTTCAGGCGGTCGAAAGCATCTTGGTGTTGCTGGAACCAGCACCATGCGGTCTCTTTGTGAGTCAGCTTCCTCAGTGGCGTTGCGATGTCACTGAGGTTTGGAATGTGCTTGCCAAAATAGTTAACCATTCCCAGGAAACGGTGAAGTGAAGTGACATCTGTGGGGACTGGCATGTCTGTGATAGCAGCAGTTTTGGAGGGGTCAGCTTTCAAACCTTTACTTGTGAAGATATGACCAACATAGCATACTTGGTCAAGTCGAAATTTGCATTTCTGCATGTTGAGTTTGAGGTTTATTTCCTTCACACGTTCAAGCACCTTTTTTGGCTTCCGATGATGATGTCATCGACAATGACTGAGCATGGATATCCAGCAAAGAGCTGATCCATTGTGCGCTGGAATACTCCGCTTGCTGAGTTAATGCTGAAAGGCATGCGAAGGAATCAGTAACGTCCAAAAGGAGTACTGAAAGTTGTCTTCATTGAGGACTTCTCGTCCAGGCGGATCTGCCAGAATGAATTTTTTGCATCCAGCACTGAAAACATTTGTGCTGCTACCTCCTCCACACTTCTCATGGGGTGGTGGGGCCGTTTTAGTGCTTCATTTAAAGGCCTACTGAAAGCCACTACTACCCACCATGCAGTCTGATAGTTTATATATCAATGATGAAATATTAACATTCCAACACATGGCAATACGGCCTTTTTGGTTTACTAAATTGCAATTTTAAATTTCCCGGGAGTTTCGTCTTCGAAACGTTGTGTAATGATGACGTGTACGCAAGACGTCACAGGTTTTTAGGAAGTATGAGCGCTGCACACACACACACAGCTAAAAGTCGTCTACTTTAACGGCATAATTATACAGTTTTTTGGACATCTGTGTTGCTGAATCTTTTGCAATTTGTTCAATTAATATTGGAGAAGTCACAGTAGAAAGATGGAGTTGGGAAGTTTTAGCCTTTAGCCACACAAACACACGGTGATTCCTTGTTTAAAATTCCTGGAGGTGAAACTTTCCTATGGATCAGAGCGCGGTCAAGAGAACATGGATCCCGACCACATGTCAACCAGCAGGTTTCAGTGAGAAAATTGTGGTTAAAAAGTCAGTTCTTACCGGAGAAAAGCTGAGCTTGTGCCATCCATAGCTGCCGTCGACTCCCCTGAGACACTGCGCATCAAGACAGTCGTGGAGACACCCTTCCGACTATCAGGTACTATTTAACTCACTATAACACTGGCAACACAATAGAAATATAAGGGATTTCCCAGAATTAACCTAGTAAATGTGTCTAAAAACATCGGAATCCGTCCCAATGCAATTGCGTATTTTTTTTTTTTGAACTTTTTTTAAAATTATTTTTTCTAGTCCGTCGCTCTCAATATCCTCAAACAAGAATCTTGCATCCTCGCTCAAATTAATGGGGAAATTGTTGTTTTCTCGGTCCGAATAGAACTTTTTGTTGGAGGCTCCCATTAAAAACAATGTGAATATGTGAGGAGCCATCAAACATGTGACGTCATCGTCTGCGACTTCCTGTAGAGGCAGAGCTTTTCTCTTGGCACCGAAAGTTGCTAACTTTATCGCGGATGTTCTTTCCTAAATCCTTTCAGCAAAAATATGGCAATATTGCGAAATGATCAAGTATGACACATAGATTGGACCTGCTGTCCCCGTTTAAATAAGAAAATCTCATTTCAGTAGGCCTTTAAATCTTTGGGGTTGATGCACAATCTGATTTCTGATTTGCCTTTCTTGTGCGCAGCAACCATGGATGACACCCAAGCTGTTGGTTCGGTGACTGAAGTAATAACGTCTATGCTTTCCATGCGTTTAAGTTCAGCTTTCACACAGTCTTGCATCGCTACTGGGATGCGGTGGGCCGGCCTAACAACTGGCGGCACATTGGGGTCCACTGTCATTGTGTAAACAACTGGTAGTTCTCCGAGCTCTTCACTGAAAATATCTTGGTATTGTGTGAGGATCCGTGCGCTGAACTCTCCAGTGTTCTCTGTGGTGACATGGTGCACATCGGGACTCAACTCGACTAGCCCCGTACGCAGGCATGCACGGAAGCCCAACAGTGATGTCACATTCTATCCACTGTGAAAAATGGCAGTAAGTGGCGCTGTCTTAATTTTGGCTCCTCCGTAAGCCACCAAATTTGTACTTCTGTGTTGTTTGGTGAGTTTCACGCCGCTGTTTACTCTATTGAAAGTCTTCAGTGACATTACATTGCATTTAGCACCTGTATCCACTTTCATTTCGGTTGGCATGTCGTTTATGCACACTGTGACAAATCCTTCATCTTGGTCTCTTTGTTGTGGATTTACAGAGTCAATGCAATTTTCTGTTTCCAAGCCATCCACGTAGAATGTGTCATTTTCACTTTGGCTGTGTTGATCCACTGTCACATCATGCACAGACTGTCCATAGCACTTGTTTGTGGTAAACTTGGACTGACTCTGTGGCTTTGACTTGCAGCATTTTTTGTAGAGATTTTGTTTCTTGCAGCTGTTTTGTTCTTGTAATTCTCGAACACACCACCAGGATGTGCACATCGAGGAGTCAGTTACTACCACCCTCTCATGCAGTGCGTATGTACAATTACTGTCCTGCTGAAGTCTTATTTAGTTTAGTTTAGTTTATTAAGGATCCCCATTAGTCTACACCGCAGTGGAGACTATTCTTCCTGGGGTCCAGGCAAAAAACATCACACAACCACAGAACAAACGATTAAAATGCAGTACAACATGATCCAATGATAAATTGTCATAATACAAAAATAGCAACAACAAAGAACCAAAAAATACAAATAAATGTTGTTACATAATAATTTTCATACCAAAGATAAAAATAGCAATATAAAAATAGATATACTGTATACATTTTTGCAAAAATAAAACAAAGAACCAATGGCCTAAAATATACACATTAGTGTACCAAGGACAAACAATAAGTGATGAAAAAGTATCATCCTTCCATTTTCTGCTGCTTATCCCATAATCAATAAAATACTCAATAGTCAATAAAAACAGTCATGACATTAGATACAATCTAGAATTTTCTCTTTACGCAATACTTCTCCTTTTAGTCTATTCTTAAAGCCCACTATGCTGGTGATTGATAGCAGAAATTGTGGAAGTCTATTCCAGTAAGTGATTGCCCGATACATTATAGTCTTTTTCAAAACATCACTTTTGGGTTTAAGATGGGTGAGAGCACCTCTTTGGGCTAGCCTGGTACCGTAGTTGTGACTGTCACTGGCAAGCAAGAGCTGAGAATACAGATATGAGGGTTTATGGTATGTATAGATGTTTTTTAAAAATAGACTCAAAGTACAAGCCAGTCTTTCAGCAACTTTCATCCATGACAATTCATGATGCATGAGCTCAATGCCAGTCCTAAATGAGCAATGGAGAGCTAGTCTGGCAGCTCTGTTTTGGGTAAGCTGGATTTGATTTAGATCTTGTTTAGATGCATTAGACCAGATTGCTGGGCAGTAGTCCATATGTGACAATACAAGGGATTGTATAACTTGCTTCATAGATGTGTTAGTTAAAAAATAGGCACTTCTTCTTATGATTGAAATGCTTCTGCTCATTTTTGTTACTATGTTTTTAATGTGAGTGGCCCAAGATAGTCTTTCATCTATTGTAACTCCCAGCAACCTGGCCTCTTTAACTTCTTCAACATGAACTCCGTTCAGAGAAACATTTAATATGCGTTCCTTTCTATGAGCATGTTTTGAGCAAATAACAAGACATTTTGTTTTGGAAATATTAAGTTTCATCTTATTTTCTGTAACCCATTTTGAAATCCGCATGACCTCATCTTGTAGTATAGTGCTCAGGTCGGTGCAATTATCTGCATGTGCATATATTGTTGTGTCATCTGCGTAAATTGCACAGCAACTATTCTTTAAAATACATGACATATCATTCACAAATATTGGGTATAATAAAGGTCCCAGGCAACTTCCCTGTGGAATACCACAATATAATGTTTTAATATTTGAAAGGGTTCCATTGAACATGACACATTGCTGTCTGTTGACTAGGTAGTTTTTCATCCAGTTAATCGCTGAGAGTTTAAAACCATAAGCAGACAGTTTTATAAGTAGTAGTTTGTGGTCAATAATATCAAAAGCTGCACTAAAATCTAGTAGCACTGTGCCAACTAATAATTTACTGTCAATTTGTTTTAGCCAGTCATCTGTTAATTGTGTGAGAGCTGTGCATGTTGAATAGACACTTTTATATGCATGTTGAAAGTCTGAATGAATGTTATTTATAGAGAAATACTTTTGAATTTGCTTAAATATAATTGTTTCCATTAATTTTCCTAATACTGGTAAAATGCTAATGGGCCTACTATTTAATCCAGTGAATGCTTCTTTCCTATTTTTGGGTAGAGGAGTCACTCTTGCGACCTTCCATACTTGAGGATAGATTCCTTCTTTAAAACTTAAGTTAAAAATATAGCATATCGGACTGGCTATTATTCCAGCTGACAACTTTAAAAGTCTACTATCTATATTATCATGACCACAAGGTTTGTCAGATTTCAATTCAGACAATAGATTCTCAATTTCCAATACATTGGTGACTGAGAATTCAAATGTACATTCTTTGTCCTGCATGATATCATTTTTAATAAGTGACTCAGATAGAATACCACTTACAGGCAGCATGCCATTTCTTATAGTATCAACTTTACTTATGAAATAATTGTTGAAGTAATTAGCAATTTCTTTGGGCTTGTTGATAAACCTTTCACCTGATTCTATAAATGCTGGTGTTTTTCCCATTTTATCTCTACCCATGATTTGATTGAGAGTACTCCAAAGTTTTTTGCTATCATGTTTAACTTCTTCAATTCTAGATTGGTAGTACACCCTTTTTTTCTGTTTATTTAATTTGGTCACTTTGTTCTTTAAAGAGCGATATGCTAGCCAGTCCTCTGAGCTACCTGAATCTACAGCAACTCTTTTCCATTTATCTCTATCTTTCATCAAGTGTCTCAGGTCAGAGTCAAGCCAAGGGGCTTTGACAGATCTGACGGTGACTTTCTTGATGGGTGCATGCTTATCACAGACAGAAGAAAATGACTTCATGAATTCATGCAGAGCTGCTTCAGTATGCTTTGACTCAAATACACTGTCCCACTGTATGTTATGTACATCTTCAATAAAGGCATTATCACTGAAATGTTTGTAGAGTCTCTTGTATATAATTGTGGGTCCAACTTTGGGGACTTTCACTTTTCTTGCCATTGCAATCATGTTATGATCACTAAATCCAATTGGCACTGAAACAACCTTTGAGCATTTATCTACTGAATTAGTAAAAATATGATCAATGCAAGTTGAAGACAATACACCAGAATAGTTCATATTTATTCTGGTTGGTAGATGTATCATTTGAGCTAGGTTACATACAGTGGCAGTGTCATCAAGCTTTCTTTTCATCGGGCAGTTTTTTGAGAGCCAGTCAATATTTAAGTCTCCTAAGAGATAAATGTCTCTGTTTGTGTCAGAAACATTCTGAAGCATTGCACATATTTTTTCAAGATGTGCTGCATCAGAGGAAGGTGGTCTATAGCAGCAGCAGATTAGTAATGGCTTTAGATATGGCAAGTGAACCTGGATCCAGATTGCCTCTACATCTGTCAAGTTGAGATCTCCTGTTTGCTTTATTGGAATGTGGTCTTGTACATAAAAGGCTACTCCTCCCCCGTATATGTCTCTATCAAGTCTAATTATATTGTAACCTTGTATAAATATTTCAGTATTGTCAATTGAATCATCCAAATGAGTTTCAGAAATTGCTACTATATGTAGATCATTATCAAACATTATTTTACCTAACTCAATTGCCTTGTTTTTCAGACTACAGATGTTCAAGTGGGCAATTTTGAGTCCTTTTTGGGGAAGTTTGATAGACATTTGAAGTTAGTAAGGATTTGCAGAATAGATGTCAACCCTAAAAACACAAAAAAACATATAGACCAGCAAACCACAGTCTATGCAAATTTTTCCAAATCATTTAAGCTTGTGACCATTAGCAGTTGTGCCTGCTCAGGTGCACCATTTAGCTTTATGTAGACTTTGCAGTTGGACGACCATGTTGCTTGTATTTTTCCCTCTTTGCGTAGGAACCGAGCTCTTTTAGCAATATCAGCATTGTTCTTGGTTAAATGTTCATTGAGATAAACATTTGATCCCTTGAGCATCCTACTTTGTCGCAAAAGGCTGATTTTGAATTTTCTATTTGCAAACCTCATAATGATGGTTGCCGGTTTGCTTTTATCTTTCTGAGGGAAACGGTGACAAGCTTCTATATTCTCCTCATTTAGGCTAATTCCCTTTTCTTGGAGGAATTTCACCACTTGCCGCTCCACTGAGTCCAAATCTTGGTCCCTGGGCACTGATCCCTGGACCCCGGACCTCACTGCAAGAGAAAATGACGCAGGTCGCGTTGGCAGACCAGTAACAATGACATCGTTCATTCTAGTATACTGTTCTAAAGTCTTAATTAAAGCCAACTTATTCTTGCAGCTCGGCACAGTTCTTCCTACGGGTAACCACAAACAACAACAAAACAGTCATTTTACCAAATGATCTACATTGTCCATTTTAAATTTTCAAAACAAAGACATACAACTTATTTTCGTAAAAATATTCAAATATTTAACAATGTATTGAAACAACAGTAGCATAAGGAAAGAAAAAAAGAAACAAAATAAATATTACACTCATGATATTATTTTTGTCTTTGATGATAATTTGTTTTCATAATGTATTTTAGAATGTGGGAGGTTTTCATGTTCTTTTTAAATTTAAATTAGCATGACATATATTATATCTATACATCTATATCTGGCAGCACGGTGGGAGAGGGGTTAGTGCGTCTGTGTCACAATACGAAGGTCCTGAGTAGTCAGGGTTCAATCCCGGGCTCGGGATTTTTCTGTGTGGAGTTTGCATGTCCTCCCCGTGAATGTGTGGGTTCCCTCCAGGTACTCCGGCTTCCTCCCACTTCAGAAGACATGCACCTGGGGATAGGCCCCTCCCACCTCCAAAGACATGCACCTGGGGATAGGCCCCTCCCACCTCCAAAGACATGCACCTGGGGATAGGTTGATTGGCAACACTAAATGGTCCCTAGTGTGTGAATGTGAGTGTGAATGTTGTCTGTCTATCTGTGTTGGTCCTGCGATGAGGTGGCGACTTGTCCAGGGTGTACTCCGCCTTCCGCCCGATTGTAGCTGAGATAGGCACCAGCCCCCGCCCCACTCCCCCCCCCCCACCCCCCCCCCCGCGACACCAAAAGGGAATAAGCGGTAGAAAACGGATAGATAGATAGATAGATGGATATAATATATATAATGCCACCCTCGGGCAGACGCTATAGGGTGCTAAAAGCTGGCACAAATTCACTAAAAATCAGCTTTTACCCAAGAGCCATAGTAGCATAATATGTCCTTCATGTCCTCATGTGTCATGTTTTAATTTGTTTCTATTTTTCCGGACTATAATAAGCAATAATGTTATATGCATGTGTGTATATATATTCATATGCATGCATGTATGCATCTGTGTGGATATATATACATATATAGATACATCTCTTATTTCTAGCTATCTTTTTTTTTTACTATTTATATTACCATATTGTACATGCACCTTTGGGGATCTGCTCCAATTTTGTTGTTCTTTGAACCTGTTCACTGCAATAATGACAATAAAACTATTTTCTATTCTATTCTATTCTATTCTATCCAAAGGAAATTTAAAGAGAACATGAAAACCTCCCACATTCTAAAATACATTATAAAAACGATTAACATCAAAAACAAAAATAATATCATGAGTGTAATATTTATTTTGTTTCTTTTTTGTCTTTCCTTATGCTACTGTTGTTTGAATACATTTTTAAATATTTAAATATATTTACGGAAATAAGTTGTATGTCTTTGTTGTGAAAATTTGAAATGGACAATTTTTCTTTTATTTTCATAATAAGTAAATAGTATATAATAAAATATTTTTACCGTGAGTGGAAAGCTAGTTTTACCTATTTTTCTCGCGAGATTTGGAAAATAGCTGCTTACTTGTTTCTCTCGCGAGATCTGACAACACTGCGCGCGAACCAAACACGGCGAGGATAAAGCAAGATGGCGTCTGACGGTGAAGACGTTATTGCAGTCGTCACAGTTCAGTGTTCTTAATCTGTGCCTCCATGTACACATATATGTCCTTTATTACATTCTAGTAAATAGAGTAAACATCGTTAATAACTGTTTGCATCCGGTTATATTAGTCTGAGCGCACTTTGATGCTTCTCGAGCTAGATTAGCTTGCTAGTTAGCTTAGCTTGTTAGCTGCTAACAAAGAGAGGCGGAAGTGATCAAAACACATCACTAAGTAAAGATCAAGTGTGAGTGTAAAGTGTTGTGATTGTGTGAAAATGTGCCAAAGAACGACAGCAGAGTACGAGGAGGAACTTTGTCCAACAAAAGAGGAGAAGGAGCGACAACATGAAAAACATCAAGTTGTGTTACACAGAACAGGTTTGTTTACTTCTTACTCTCACATCTTTAGTAACTTTATATTTCATTTTTAACACTATTCTTCAATAAATCCTCTGTAGGAAGATTAATTGTTATGTGAGGATGATGCACTGATGGTTTTACATTTTTCATAAGAAGGAGACATTGTCAGACACAATATTTATGAGAGGTTGATGTTTGTAACAATGTGTATCAACATGTTTACACAAAACTCACACAGTCACCGGGGGAATATTCCAGAGAGCAGGTTAAGTGCAAAGTCCTGAGTATGTAAAGCTCGAGAGTTTTACCTCCAAAAATAAGAAAGGTAAGACAAAGTCAGAGTCAGTTACCATGGTTACTGACACTGTTAACCTAGCCTGCTAGCTGGCAGGTTTGACAAGTTATATATGTGTGTCAAAGCATACTGACCTGTTATTTCCTTCATTTTGGTGCACCCTCCTTGAGATCGGTAGGTTGTGAGTTCGAACCCCAACCCAGTCATACCAAATACTATAAAATGGGACCATTACTTCTCTGCCTTGCACTCAGCATCAAGGGATGTAATTGGGGTTTAATCACCATAAAAGTTATTCCCGGGCGTGGCCACCGCTGCTGCTCACTGCTCCCCTCACCTCCCAGGGTGTGATCAAGGGTGATGGGCCAAATGCAGGGAATAATCTCCCCACACCTAGTGTGTGTGTGACAATCATTGGTACTTTAACTTTTTAACGTGTCTGTGATTGTCAAAAAAACAAAGCCTGATCTAAAGATGACATCTTGATCTCATACCATCTCAAACCAATTGGCCGTTCATTATTAAGTGAAATGTTTTATAATCGCTTAAATTTGTCTTTAACCAAGCAACACTGTTTTATTCAGTTACTCAACTAATCGGAAACATTTCCAGTAGAACACTTGATTAATAACATTTTCAATAGCCACAGCCCTATATTTCATGTACAATTTAATATTTAGCATGTAGGAGTTAAAATGTGTTTTGTTTGTGTCCTGTAGACATCCATCAGCTGATTGGACACCAAGAAGAATGTCTCCCTCATCTGCAGGGGGACAGTTTCACTTTAGAGTATCCACAGCCCTCAAATTTTAAAGGGCACAAGAAGGTTCCACAGCCCTCTTATTTCAAAGAGGAAGAGGGGGGAGAGTGTCCTGTAGGGCAGGAGGAGGCTGATGTCAGCAAGTTTCCACTGACTGTTGTCTCTGTGAAGACTGAAGAGCATGAAGACAAACCACCTGAGTCCTCACAGCTTCATCACAGTCCAAGTAAGCACAACATCCACATATCATCTAATACAATGTTTGTGACACATGTTCATCCGGGGGCCACATTTATCACTAAAGATGGGAGATATATTTGCTTTTTAACACCACCATTTAAAAATGAATGCTCATCAATCATCAACAGTGTAATTGCTGGGGTGTAACCATGTGACCTAGAGGCCGTCCTCCTTACCTCACGTGGTCAAATGAAGGCAAACATTCAATATGGCTACTGTTTATTTACCTTTAGCAGCACATATGTCAGCATATTTCAAAGGTTTAGTGGTGAAGATAAGAGATGTACACCAAGTACCATTTTTTTAGTACTGGTTCCTAATTATGTTGTCCATGAGGACCGTGAAGATTCTGGACTAACGGCACAACTATTTGTATTTTTAATTCCAGCTGACTGACGTAACTATGATACATTTTCACATTGAGTTCAGCTGCCGCTGCTACACATTACAATCAGCTTTGAATGATGACAAATAAGGAAGCAACTACGCGCAAAAGTTTGATGTGTGTGTTATTGAGAAGAAGATGACATAACTGCATTTCACCTTGCACTGCACACATAGTTGACTTCTTTTAATTTTCCTGAAGGAATCAATGAAGTACTATCTATCTATCTATTTAAGACTTCAAATAAACAGCTGCTGATAAAAGACTTCCCTGCTTTAAAATGTTACAGAACATCATGTTGGAGGTGTTCAAACTCTTGTGCTAATAGAAATGCTATTTAAAATGCCTTTTTTACAGGTTTTTATTTCCACAAATGACATGTAGTACCGACAAGAGTACTGATAAATACTGGTATCGATAAAGAATATTTATTAGGGTATCATATCAATAAATCTATAAATTTACATCCCTACTGAAGATACAAGCCAGATATCTTAAAAAAATAAAATCATTTTTTATTTGGATTTAGTTACTACTCCGGTGTCCAGCAATGTCTCAACACCATTGAGAGATGAATTAATGTAGTTTATTTTTACTAATTAGCTATGTTTTGTTGATGTTAAACATCAGAATCAGACACATTTTATTAACCCCCGAGGGGAAATTAAAATGTTCAGCAGAATCCCATTCAAGGTCAGACAAACATTCTAGGGAGACAGAACAGGATCGCTGACGGGTCTGCCAACTTGCGGCGCCCCTTGCAAAAAAGGTGAGATACATACAGGTAAACAAGTGGGGGCAATGAGAGAGAAAAAAAAAATCGGTCTAAGCCTGGGCCCCTGGAGAGGGGGTCCAGACTGAGGCCAAGGGAAGAAAACAACTTATTGCCATAGCACACATTCCTCTTTCATGTGTGGAAGAGGGAAACTTCAAAGAAGACAAAGGACATTAAAAGAGCAGAGCTGATGCAACCAGCCACTTCTACATACATACATGAATAAAAAGTAAAAGAAACATATACACTGTGGTGGCTTTTGCGGTGTCCCACGCCATCTTCTGCTGGGGTGAAGGGAGCTTGGCCAGAGACGGGAGCAGACCCAACAAAGCAACCAAGAGAGCCGACTCCACTCTCGGCCGCCAAACCAAGTCTCGGCCAGTGTCCAGTCCGCATGGATGAGTGAGGATACGTCCAAAGAGACCGAGGTGTCCGATACCTGCTCATTCAGCCAAGACACTGTGAAGCTTTTCCGTCCCGGCGGTCAGTGCTAGCTCCGCAGTCCTGTCTCTTCATCTGCATCTCCTCCAGTCTCTCCAAACGGACTCTGGTGTGGCAGAAACCCAGCAGCTGGTCTCCATGGCCAAAAGGCTCTCGGGAGGCAGATCCAGAAGTTCACAAAAAAGCACCGCAGAAGTCACGAAAGTGCCACCCCTTGTCACACAGTCCCAAAAGGTCCGGACCAAAAGGCAAAAAAAAAAAAATATATATATATATATATATATATGTATATATATAAACATGAAAAGAAGAGGGAAACACAAAAGGATGACACAAGAGCACAGAGTTCCTGCCAACAGCAGCCACTACAGGGTCACCATCTTGGGGGAAAAAAATAAAAAAAATTGCAGCATACCAGCTACAACAACACACAAATCATAAAAGTTTCCTAAAGGAAAATGTTCATATTTAAAAAAGTAGAGTAAATAAATCATAAACAGGATTTTACAGTTTAAATGCAAATGTTGATGCTCCTCTTAGACACTGTTCTTTGTTCTCTTTCGGGTGTACAAGCAGCTGTCTTGTTTGTATGTAAGTGTTTTACTGCTGTGTTTATTTTTTTCATGAGTTTTTGTATTGCTTCGCTGATGTACCGTATGGTTTCGACATCTTGAATGTCAACGTGGGGACTGATGAGATCCTCAGAGACAGAACAGCGGCAAACAGCTTCCCGCCAAGAAAAAGAAGAGGGCCAAGAAAAAAGTGTCGGCCGCCAAGTCCGCCGCCAAGGGCAAGAAGAGCGACGCCCAAGCAGGACGCTCCTCGTCCAGCCCCAAGGAGTCCAGAGCGGGGAGCAAGTCCAAGGCCATCGTCATGGACTCCAGCACAGACGACGAGAAGCATGACGAGGAAGAGAAGTTGACGGCGAGGGACAAGTCGTTGGAAAAAGAGTTGAAAACTTACCTGCAGGACTAAGTGTGCACTTGGATCTTCAATCCGCCAAACTCTTCCCACATGGGAGGAGTGTGGGAAAGACTAATTGGCATCACGCGCCGTATCCTGGATGCATTGCTCCTTAAGGAGGGAGGCTCTCACCTTTCTCATGAGGTGCTCACCACTCACATGGCTGAGGTCATGGCAATTATAAACGCAAGACCTCTCATTCCAGTTTCAACTGACCCAGAGATGCCAGCAATACTAACACCTGCAACCTTGCTGACACTGAAGAGAGACGTCATATCTGCACCGCCAGGAGACTTCAACGTGAAAGACATCCACTCACAACAATGGCGGCAAGTCCAATCTCTCTCTGATAGATCCGGGAAGCGATGGAAACAAGAATACCTGTCAACCATACAAACTAGGAGAAAATGGTATGCAGAAAGGCCTAACCTGCAAATTGGAGACCTAGTACTACTGAAAGACGGCCAGGTGAGAAGAAATGAATGTCCCACTGGACTCATCGTCAAGTCTATCAACAGCCATGACAACAAAGTAAGAAAAGTAGATGTTAAGATCATCCGACAAGGTACTCCAATAATCTACACTAGACCTGTTTCAGAGGTTGTGTTGCTCCTTCGTAAAGAGACTGTATAGTGGTATAAAACATTATACCAAGCGGGGAGTGTTATGCCCGTTTGATTGTGGACTATTACTGACACCTTGTGGCGATGGGAAATGCTGCGCGTCATTAGTTTGGGCACTTCCGGTTTACTTTGGGCACTTCCGGTTTACGATGTTTGTCTAGTTCATAAACAATAAGTAGTCGAGTTGTGTTAACTCTTACAAGCCTTGGAAAAGATAAGTCTGTAAGTAAACTGTTTAACTTGTTTATGTAACTCAATACTAAGGTGGAAAGTTGCTAAGTTTGATAGTAAGATGTGTATTGAAAAACGATTTTTGGGCACTAATTTAATGAATGTTTGAGGATTTAAAATGGCTACTGGTCGCATATTTCCACCATCGAAATAGTTTCAACACTCAGCAGTATTTGTTTGGCGATAATGCTGTATATTTGTGTGAAGCTAATGTTTAGATATTGTGTATAATATTTCAGTATGTTAATTGAATCATATAGCTTATACATTGTCATTGTGTGTATTTCAGTTTTACAATAATAAAAAATAAAAGTTAATAAATAAAAAGAAAAGTTCTTCTTCAATTTCGTTTTCGCTATCTGCCTCCATACTCCAACCATCCCTTTCAATACATGCGTAATCTGTTGAATCGCTTAAGCCGCTGAAATCCGAGGCTGAATCCGAGCTAATGTTGCTATATCTTGCTATGGTAACCGCCATGTTGTTTGTATTGGCATCGCTATGTGACGTCACAGGAAAATGAACAGTGGCTTCGCACATAACGAAAATCAAGCACTTTAAAGGTTTTTTTAGGGATATTCCAGGACGGGTAAAATTTTGAAAAAAACTTCGAAAAATAAAATAAGCCACTGGGAACTGTTTTTTATTGGTTTTAACCCTTCTGAAATTGTGATAATGTTCCCCTTTAAGAAAGTCAGTGATTTCACTATAAAAGTGGGTGACATTGTTATCACCAGGAAAGATGAGATCACCTACCTAGGTTCCATTGTACAGGCAAATCTTTCCTGTGATAAAATGGCAACCAAGGTAATCAAAAAGGTCAACCAAAGAACGAGATTCCTCTACAGAATGTCCTCTCTGGTCAACAAAAGCACCTTGAAGATTCTAGCGGGAACTCTCATTCAACCCTTTTTCGATTATGCTTGCACCTCCTGGTACTCCAGCACCTCCAAAACCCTCAAATCTAGACTCCAAACATCCCAGAATAAGCTAGTACGGTTACTTCTAGACCTCCACCCCTAGCGGGAACTCTCATTCAACCCTTTTTCGATTATGCTTGCACCTCCTGGTACTCCAGCAGCTCCAAAACCCTCAAATCTAGACTCCAAACATCCCAGAATAAGCTAGTCCGGTTACTTCTAGACCTCCACCCCAGATCACACCTCACTCCAACCCACTTCTCCAAAGTGGGCTGGCTCAGGGTGGAGGACAGAGTAAAACAACTTGCACTGAGCCTAGTCTATAAAATCCGCTACACCTCCCTGATACCGAAGTACATGTCCAACTACTTCCTTAACGTAAATGACCGCCATAACCACAACACCAGGGGCAGCTCCACAAACCACGTTAAACCCAGATTCCGATCTAACAAAGGTCTTAACTCGTTCTCTTTCTATGCCACATCAGTGTGGAATGCACTCCCAACAGGTGTAAAAGTAAGTGCATCTCTATATTCCTTCAAAAGCGCTCTAAAACAACACCTCCAGGCAACTTCAACCCTTTACTAATACCCTCCTCCATTTACATCCCATCTCCCCGGATTATAAATAACCTAATGTAAATAATCAAATGTTCTTCTAATGTATATACTTGTTCTTATGCTATGTGAACTCACTATGTTCTCTGCTGGCTGTACATATCTTACTGTAAGACCTACACTGTTTCAATGTCCACATTTCTCTGTTGATGCAATTGTTGATGACTGAAGTACTGATATCAACCAAAGTTCCTCATCCCACCCCCAGATTGTAAATAATGTAAATAATTCAATGTATATACTATGATGATTAACTTGTGTGATGACTGTATTATGCTGATAGTATATATTTGTACCATGAATTGATTAACGTGGACCCTGACTAAACAAGTTGAAAAACTTAATGGTGATGTTACCATTTAGTGGTCAATTGTACGGAATATGTACTGAACTGTGCAATCTACTAATACAAGTATAAATCAATCAAGCAATCAAATTCAGAAAATAAAGACTTATACTGTGATTGAAAACAAATGTCTTTAAGGAGTGTAAGATTGTCATGTATGTCCCCTGTGGACGACTGAGGAAGTGCCTGCTCTAAAAAAAATTCTTAATCCCCACTATGTTCTGGGGATGTAAGAGGGCTGACGTCACCAGATCAGATTTCTTCTATTGACTCCGGGGGAGTCAATAGTAGAAAAACAAAAAGGATTACCAGGCGTGTATGGTGAGTCCTGGACGAGTTGAAAGTGGCTGTGTCTGTGAAGGGGTGATGGTGGAGTTAGCTAGGCGACGCCCTTCGCCGCGGCTTCCGCCTCTGCCGACGCGTGCGAGGGGGTGAGACGGGGTGTTGCTGGACCCAGTGGAGTCAAGCGGGACTTGGAGACCTCCAAGCCCCAAGATCATCTCGACATTCGGCGCGCCGCGGAATGTCCCAGCCTGCATTGCTTAGGCTAACGTCCACGTTATCCTGTCGAATTCTTCGACTTCCGCTGCGAGAGAAGCTTCATTAACTCGGACTTTACTGTGACATCTTGCTGGCATCGTGGTGAAAAGTTGTTCTCTCGTGGGTGCAGTGGAGGATGGAACACAGCGTGAGGATAAGGATAATGATTTGTTATACACTACAAAAACAAGCTACGAACAAAAAACACTTGCATTAGGCACTAAAGACAAAACAAACAGAAGTAACGTGGAAGATAAAAGGAACAAAAAGCGCTAGTATATAAACTAGGGACAAGCAAACAAACAAAATAGAAGGGAGCTAATCGTATAACAAAAAGTCTTTTACCACAATCGGGAAATGCGACGTCATCTGTTGTGTGCAGCAAACTAAAGTCCGAGAACAAAAGGCAAACAAAGACAGGCATATATAGGGGCAGAAATAATCAACAGTCCGGGGTCTTGTTGTCGTATTTTACGCTTCATAATGCGTCACACATTTTCGATGGGAGACATGTCTGGACTGCAGCCGGGCCAGGAAAGTACCCGCACTCTTTTACTACGAAGCCACGCTGTTGTAACACGTGGCTTGGCATTGTTTTGCTGAAATAAGCAGAGGCGTCCATGATAATGTTGCTTGGATGACAACATATGTTGCTCCAAAACCTGAATGGACCATTCAGCATTAATGGTGCCTTCACAGATGTGTAAGTTACCCATGCCTTGGACACTAATTCACCCCCATACCATCACAGATGTGTAAGTTACCCATGCCTTGGGCACTAATACACCCCCATACCTTCACAGATGTGTAAGTTACCCATGCCTTGGGCACTAATACACCCCCATACCATCACACATGCTAGCTTTTGAACTCTGCGCCTAGAACAATGCGGATGATTATTTTCCTCTTTGTTCCGGAGGACACCATATCCACAGTTTCCAAATATAATGTAAAATGTGGACTCGTCAGACCACAGAACACTTTTCCACTTTGCATCAGTCCAACTTAGATGAGCTCGGGCCCAGCCAAGCCGGCGGTGTTCCTGTGTGTTGTTGATAAATGGCTTTCGCTCTGCATAGTAGAGTTTTAACTTGCACTTACAGATGTAGCGACCAACTGTAGTTACTGACAGTGGTTTTATGAAGCGTTCCTGAGCCCATCTGGTTATACCCTTCACACACTGATGTCGGTTTTTGATGCAGTACCACCTGAGGGATCAAAGGTCTGTGATGTCATTGCTTACGTGCAGTGATTTCTCCAGATTCTCTGAACCTTTTGACGATTTTACGGACCGTAGATGGGAAAATCCCTGAATTCCTTTCAATAGCTCGTTAAGAAATGTTGTTCGACAATTTGCTTACAAATTGGCGACCCTCGCCCCATCCTTGTTAGTGAATTACTTAGCATTTCATGGAAGCTGCTTTTATACCCAATCATGGCACCCACCTGTTCCCAATTAGCCTGCACACCCGTGGGATGTTCCAAATAAGTGTTTGATGAGCATTCCTCAACTTTATCAGTATTTATTACCACCTTTCCCAACTACTTTGTTACGTGTTGCTTGCATCAAATTCTAAAGTTAATGATTATTTGCAAAAAAAAAAAAAAAAAAGTTTATCAGTTTGAACATCAAATATGTTGTCTTTGTAGCATATTCAACTGAATATCGGTTGAAAATAATTAGCAAATCATTGTATTCCGTTTATGTTTACATCTAACACAATTTCCCAACTCATATGGAAACCGGGTTTGTAGAATTAGCTTTCATCATCTTAGAGGTGAGAAAACAGTTCAGTATGTCAATATAGCAGCATAAGCTAGTTACTTCTGTGATCAATGCGCCGCTAAAAGTAGGTCCTTAGCGTTAGCGCTTATAATAACAATATCATTAATACTTGGTTAATATTCAGGTCACAAAATGTAAAATGAGTATTGTTGGCAATTTTTGGATGTTTTTTTGGAGGACTTTGTGGGTCTAACAGAGGAGCTCCCATTGACTCCAATGTTAGCTGATTTTTTGCTCATGATTATTTAATAATTCAAATTCATAAAAGTTTGAAACAAATGTCTTACATAAGGATTGTGAATGATAGGTGACATTTTTAAAAAGTGCAGTTTCCTTTGAATTTGTCAGATAAGTAAACAGTCCTTCAAATTAAAGATGTAAAACAATTGAGGTTGTTTATAGATATTATCCACTATGAAGTTACAGTCAAACTAAGCACACAAGGGAAAGTACATTCATATACACATGAAGTACACACATGTGTAAGAATCATGTTAACCACCAAAATATTGACTCGTTCTCCTAAAGCCAATATCGAGTATCCTTTGGTGAGCTGACCGTATCGTCACACCCTTAGTTGAAAGCACACCATCCCCATGACATGACACTTCCACGTGATGTAGAACAGTAGTACCACATTTTAAACATACACACACATCTGAAGAATATTAAAATTAAATATATTTGGTGGGCCAAACAAAATGACTCGACGAACCAATGTTTGGTATGGGCGATATGACCTCAAATCTATATCCTAACAACAATATGTCACAATATATAATTTGATATATGATTGAGAATAGAATAATTTCAAAACTAGGTACAAAAGCTCCTAATTTGGCAGCTGACATATGCAGTAACATATTGTTCGTTTCTAATAGTATTATTTTGTCAAAACAGTTATTAATAATGTACTTGTTTATTTACTGTTAATATCTGGTTACTTTATTTGAGAAAATAATACTGGAAATGTAATATTTTACTGCATATTTCAGCAACTAAATTAGGAGCCTGTGTAGCCTGTTTTAAAATGGTTCTATCAGTAATTCTAAATGAAATACTGTATCGCAAAATCAATTTTAAACCATATTGTTCATCCATAGTAAAAAGTCCTGTCGTCCTGGTTTTTGTTTCTTTTCCTGTGAATAATGTTGTAAAGAGCAGCGTGTTTGTGCGTCACTGAGATTTCAAGACAGTTCATACGATAACTTGTTTTTCCTAAGTGCATGTAAAAGTACTGAATGCATTGTGTGACTGAGCAGAGATGTTGTGTTTGTCTTGCAGACGTCTGTGAAGAACATCTTCACCCTGAGCAACAGAAGTGGAGCTTCAGGATGCGGACAGAGGAGCCACAGCCCTCCCACATTAAGAAGGAAGAGGAATACCCACTGATACACCATTTTAAAAAGGAAGAGGAGGACCTACTGATACTCCATTTTAAAAAGGAAGAGGAGGACCCACTGACACCCCATTTTAAAAAGGAAGTGGTGGATCCACTGAGCCCTCACATTAAGGAGGAAGAGGAGGAACACAGCATCAGTCAGCCTAAATGGTTGGTGGAGTTCCCAGTGACTGGTGTCCCTGTGAAGAGTGAAGATGATGAGGTGAAAGGTGAAAGTGAGGAGAGGGGAGGGGGGGAGCCTCCAAGCAGCAGCTCAACACAACACATGACAACAGAAGCTGATGGAGACCACTGTGGAGGATCACAAGCAGACAAGCTCTTAGCTCCACTATCAGATAGTGAGGACACAACGTCACACTCTCCTGACACTGATGATGAAGACTCTAAAGATGATAAGACATGTCACACTGACAACACTCACTTCACATCTTCTCACTGTCACAAAACTTTTAAATACCGTCGTAGTCTGAAAAGACACATAAGAACACACACTGGAGAAAAACCTTTTTCTTGCTCAGAATGTGGTAAAGGTTTTACACGAAGTCAACATTTGAAAGTACACATGAGAACACACACTAGTGAAAAACCTTTTTCCTGTTCAATCTGTGGTAAAGGTTTTACTGAAAGTAAGAATTTGGACAGACACAAAAGAACACACACTGGTGAAAAACCTTTTTCATGTTCAATCTGTGGTAAAAATTTTACTCGAAGGCAACATTTGAAAACCCACATGACAATACACACTGGAGAACACACTTTTTCCTGCTCAGAATGTGGTAAAAGTTTTGTAAGAAATCAAAGTTTAAAAGAACACATGAGAATACACACTGGAGTGGAATTTTTTTCCTGTTTAGAATGTGGTAAAAGTTTTGTAAGAAATCACTATGTAAAAGTACACATGAGAACACACACTGGAGAAAAAGCCTTTTCATGTTCAATCTGTGCTAAAGATTTTACTCGAAGGGACGATTTAAAAAATCACATGAGAATACACAATGGAGAAAAACCTTTTACCTGCTCAGAATGTGGTAAAGGTTTTGTAATAAATAAAAATTTAAAATTACACATGAGAACACACACTGGAGAAAAGCCTTTTTCATGTTCAATCTGTAGTAAAGGTTTTGCACAAAGTAACCATTTGAAAGTGCACATGAGAACACACACTGGTGAAAAACCTTATGTATGTTCGATATGTGGTAAAGGTTTTACACAAAGACGTAATATGAAAGTACACATGAGAACACACACTGGAGAAAAACCTTTTTCATGTTCAATTTGCGGTAAAGATTTTACTCGAAGGGACCATTTAAAAAAACACATGAGAATACACACTGGAGCAAAAACTTTTTCCTGCTAAAAATGTGGTAAATGTGTTGTAATAAATTGTAGTTTAAAAATCCACATGAGAAGACACCCAGGAGAGAAAGTGTTGAGTTGCAGTGTGTGTGGTGAAAGATTGTCTTCTAAGTACCAGTGTAAGAAACACAAGTGTGCTGGTGAGAACAGCAGCAGCAAATGAAACTGCAGGATTTGAAATAAACTGTCCAGACTTTCATTTTGACTTTCTAACAACATCAGCACATATAACATGTGTGACATCATTGTTGTTTGTCTAACAATCTGTTTAATATGCGCCTACATTTATAGATTAGAGCAGGGGTGTGCATTATGTCGATCGCGATCGACTGGTCGATCTCGGAGGGTGTGTCAGTCGATCTCAAGCCAGGCATTAAAAAATAGACATAAAAATGAGCAATCATCAATCATACCAAGACTTCACTTTCGTCAGTTGTTTGACATTCTCGGCACCCGAGGATCTTGTGAGATGACGCTGGCTGCTGCGAGCTCATATTCAAGAAAAAAATCACTAACAGGGCGGACGCAGAGAAACACATTTTATTTCTAGAGACTCCGTACCTACTGTCAAATTTCTAAAGACCGACAGCACAGTTCCTGTCTTCACCATAAAAGACCTGTTTCATCCTGCCTGAGCTAACAAAATAAGAGTCTCAGAAAGCTAGCGTGCACAAGCTAGCAAGCTACGGAGTTTGATGCCGATGTATTTCTCCCCCGCCCTCAGCGACCGCTTTCTCACTTGCTTGCCCACCCGCACACTCACTGACGTCACTCACCTGCTGCCAGACATTAAAGGGCCACACACATATGCTACTCTCATAACAAAGTGTTTAAAAATGAGTATGCAAGTTTGACAAATGAGATGCCAAATCCAACCACTTTCATGTGGTATTGGACAGAAAGGAGGACTTTTTTTTTCCTCCATTTGAAAATGCGGACGTTATCAGCACCACTGTCTAATTCCAATCAATGCAAGTCATCAGAATCAGGTAATACACCAACTTATATTCTTGTCTTCATGAAAGAAAGGAATCTATTTGTGTTAAACATGCTTGTATTATCATTAAACACCATTAACTTGTTAACAAAAATGTCTCTTTCAGAAATAAATAAATATAAATTATAAATAGGAATGAGGTAGATCTCCTCGACTTGGTCAATTGAAAAGTAGCTCGCCTGCAGAAAAAGTGTGAGCGCCCCTGGATTAGAGACTTCAGATTAGCGATTTTATTTCAGTCAAGTACATGAGTTAATATACACATTTGTGTACTTTAAAATGAACACAACAGTTTGACTGAAAAGGTGAGAATAAACAGTACATAAAATATGTTACATACAATAAACATTTTATGTGTAGATATATTTATATTACACTTTTATACTTATTCATAATTGTGTTTTATATGTTTTTATTAAATAATGAAGTGTTACATATTTTATTTTGTAATTGTAGATGATTCCATAGATGAACTCCTTTATATGATGTACATATTTGTTTTACATGTGTTCATACCTTTGCTTTTGAGTACACATAAATCCCTCTTAGTTCATATTTACTGCTTCACATCTGAAACATCTTCTGGACCACTTCTGGAAGCATATAATTATTTACTTTATACATCATTTGAACAGTTGTCTTTTATATAAGATCATTTACTTTTAAAATGTGTGACTTAATCATTTGTTGGGTCTCTATAATCCATTCTATGACTTATCTTTATTACTCTCTTTTGTAATATGATGATTGTTTTGTGATTGTTTTATATGTATGTCCCCAGACTTTTATGCAATAAACAATGTATGTTTCAACTGAAGTTGGCTACAATAAATGTAGTTAATATTTGTGAGTATTTATTTTATTCTATTTAGTATTGCACACAATTTCTGAAATGTTTTTCTTTGTATGATTTATATGTAGTTTCCAGCTTAGTTCTTAAGTTATATTCCAAAAATGTGATTACCTTTCCTTTTTTTATTTCGATGTTATCCATCATAATTTGCGTTTGACATTTTTATAATATCCAAAAAGGACATATTTAGTTTTATTGACGTTTAGTGACAGTTTATTGATGTGCAGCCATCTTTTTATGGTCAGGTTCTCTCTGGATAAAATAAGATGAGAGTTAAATCAAGCAGTGAAAAATGGAAGGTTTCTGTATACATAATTATATATAATTACACTAAGTAGTGACAAAGACCACTTTCATCCAGTTCATTTGCGCAAATAAAAAGAGTAAAGTGTAATATTCTAAACCATAGAAAAATATTAATATCAGCAATCACTATTCCAACATTGTGAAGCTGAGCTATCTTGATGGAGGAAAGATGAGCAGCAAAAGCATTCAGGGGAAACATTTCAAATGTACTTCTAGAAATGTCAATGAAGTGAAAAAAAGAGTAAAGTGTGACAATCGAAGACTTCAGACGGACAGAGGAGTGAAAACATGTATTAAATAATGTGATGTGTTTGATAAAACAATGGCTGCTGAGCTGTGAATGTGATGTATGAATTACAAAGTGAGGGAATATATCCCACAACCACTACGCTGTTTTCTTCTCTGCTGACTTTCTTGATAAATCTGCCAACTTTGAAGAACTACCCAATTATTTCCAGTTTGAATCCAACTTATTTTTAATCCCTTTTGATCTCTCCCGTGACATTCTTCTTCTCTCCTCCAGCCGCCATTGCAATGGATGATGTAAAGCAGGCCATGTGGTCTTCTAGGACAGCCAATAGCTGCGTTCCTTACTGAGGAGTTGCCAACACTGATGGACCTCCACTTATATAGCCAAGAGAAAACTGACATTGTCTTTCAACTAAACTGGTCCTGAAGGCACCTTGCTTGATCAACATCTACTTTCATATAGGCATGTACCTTGGTGTAAAGCAGGCCATGTGGTCTTCTAGGACAGCCAATAGCTGCGTTCCTTACTGAGGAGTTGCCAACACTGATGGACCTCCACTTATATAGCCAAGAGAAAACTGACATTGTCTTTCAACTAAACTGGTCCTGAAGGCACCTTGCTTGATCAACATGTACTTTCATATAGGCATGTACCTTGGTGTAAAGCAGGCCATGTGGTCTTCTAGGACAGCCAATAGCTGCGTTCCTTACTGAGGAGTTGCCAACACTGATGGACCTCCACTTATATAGCCAAGAGAAAACTGACATTGTCTTTCAACTAAACTGGTCCTGAAGGCACCTTGCTTGATCAACATCTACTTTCATATAGGCATGTACCTTGGTGTAAAGCAGGCCATGTGGTCTTCTAGGACAGCCAATAGCTGCGTTCCTTACTGAGGAGTTGCCAACACTGATGGACCTCCACTTATATAGCCAAGAGAAAACTGACATTGTCTTTCAACTAAACTGGTCCTGAAGGCACCTTGCTTGATCAACATCTACTTTCATATAGGCATGTACCTTGGTGTAAAGCAGGCCATGTGGTCTTCTAGGACAGCCAATAGCTGCGTTCCTTACTGAGGAGTTGCCAACACTGATGGACCTCCACTTATATAGCCAAGAGAAAACTGACATTGTCTTTCAACTAAACTGGTCCTGAAGGCACCTTGCTTGATCAACATCTACTTTCATATAGGCATGTACCTTGGTGTAAAGCAGGCCATGTGGTCTTCTAGGACAGCCAATAGCTGCGTTCCTTACTGAGGAGTTGCCAACACTGATGGACCTCCACTTATATAGCCAAGAGAAAACTGACATTGTCTTTCAACTAAACTGGTCCTGAAGGCACCTTGCTTGATCAACATCTACTTTCATATAGGCATGTACCTGGGTGTTACACACATGTGCTTTCATATAGGCATGTACCTTGGTGTTACACACATGTACTTTGATATAGGCATGTACCTTGGTGTTGCACACATGTACTTTGATATAGGCATGTACCTTGGTTTTACACACATGTACTTCGATATAGGCATGTACCTTGGTGTTACACACATGTACTTTGATATAGGCATGTACCTTGGTGTTACACACATGTACTTTGATATAGGCATGTACCTTGGTGTTACACACATGTACTTTGATATAGGCATGTACCTTGGTGTTACACACATGTACTTTGATATAGGCATGTACCAGATACATGTTTTCACACCATGTTCTTACTGTTTACAAAACTGGAACTCTTTTGCATGTATGCTGGTGTGGAAGATAGAACAAAAGGAAAAGGGGGTGGAGTCAGAGGTCACCTGCACATAGAGGCGATCATTCCTTACCACTGTCCCAAGTGACATAATAAAGGGTTTACACGTCACCTTCAACCAACAAACAGGTCTCAGGAACACACCGATGCTGGTCGAACACGTCCTTGGTTGTTGTTAATCATGTCGCTCACACGGCCCATCGTCCATTAATTTCCCGGGGAAGAGACATTCACCTTAAGGACAATATCATCTTTGCGGATATTCCTTTGGGGTTAGAACCACTTTTGCCTCCTTTGTATGTCCGGCCAATGTTCTTTAGTTTAGCATCGCTAACACAAGTCTGCCAAATACAGAACTGGGCGCCATCTACGTCGGGAGCACAGGTCATTACTGTCAAATCATCCAGGTGGTGATGATGTTTTGGCTTTTATCAGCAATAGCTGCTTGGGAGTTAAGGCTTCCACGCCATTTGGGTCAGTAGGGACACTTGAGATGGGGCGGCTGTTGATAATTGCCCCAACTTTGCACAACAAAGTACGTTGTCCTTCTTCATCAACCGTTTGTTGTCTCACAATGGAACTGAGAACCTTCCTTATTGTCCGTATTTGCCTCTCCCATACGCCTCCAAAATGTGAAGCAGCAGGGGGGTTCAAGATCTATCTGATGTCTTTATCCAACACGGTCATTTGAATCTTTGCGTTATCCAAAGCACTCACAAAGTGTTTCCCATTATCAGAACGCATCAACTGGACTTGCCCTCTTCTTGCTATGAACCTCCGCAGCGCATGCATGCAGGACTCTGTGTCCAAAGAACTTGCCACTTCCATGAGTACGGCTCTTATCGTCAAGCAAGTAAAAATGATGCCATGCCCCTTTACCATGGTCCTGCTCCTTTGGATTTCAAATGGACCAAAGTAGTCCACGGGGGCTCATCTGGCTCCAATCTTTCACTAGGGAGGTCTGCCATGGTCTGACCTTCTGGTTTTCTGTGCTGACGTCTGCAAGTTACACACTGTGACAGAATTATTCAGACAGCTGAGTGGGACCTCAATATCCAGTACTTCTGCCTTCGTACCTTTGACAAGACATGATTCCTGCCACTGAGTCCACGTTTTTCGGGAACATAATGAATGATAAGTAAGGTGATATGTAGATCTTTGACAAGATGTTTTGATTCCTCTTGCATTGTTGACCTGTTTATCCTGCATCCACTCTTAAGACCAAGACTTGACAATATCCCCTCCAGATTCCTCAGGGACTCTGCCAGCACCATTGCCACAATCATCACACACATAATAAACCTCTCAATTAAACAAGGTCAAGTACCAAAAGATTTTAACTTAGCAAGAGTAACTCCGTTTTTGAAAAAAGGAAGCAAATTAGAACCTGGTAACAACCGACCTGTTTCTATTCTCAGTTCCATTTCAAAAGTAATGGAAAAAAATAGTTTATGAACAGGTCAATAGATACCTTGCCAGTAAAAAACTCATGTACAAATTCCAATCAGGCTTCAGAACTAAGCACTCCACTGACACATGCCTTCTCTATCAGAGCGAGCACATGAAACATGAGGTGGACGCGGGCAAATACTGCGGCATGGTCATGCTGGACATTCAGAAGGCCTTTGACACTGTAAACCATGCTATACTGTTGGATAAACTTAAAGCAATCGGATTTGATAAAACGTCATTGAGCTGGATGCACTCTTACTTGGAGGGGAGGAAACATGTAAGCAGTGGAGTCCCCCAAGGCAGTATATTAGGGCCTTAACTGTTCCTAATATATGTAAACCACAAGTCATCAGCATGCCACTGTGAATTGTTCCTGTTTGCGGACTTGAAAGGATAGATAAACGCAACAAAAGATGTAATCTAAGTGCTCTACAGCAAACTAGCTTACTATGCTAACATTCACTTCACTGTATAAATTGCGAAAATGAGCGTGACTGACTTTTGGCCATAAAACGTCCCAAATTACATCACAACCAACAAATAATGCAACTCAATCAAATATTAAAGTACTACTCAACGATACGTAGCGATGATACTTTGTTTGGCATGAGATTCCAGCAGATGAACACGTTTGCAATCGTCACCGAACTAGCTTAAAGTAGACTTGAAAGGAACTCCTTGTTGTCCCCTGTTAACATGGACATTACTGTAAACTAGGCAATGCTGCCTCCCGCTGTCTAAAGGAGGAAGTGCACCTCACTAATGAATTCCCAAGTGGTATTGGTTTACTTTTACACGCAATATCCTCTCCTCGTTCTTCCTTTTGTGAAAGCAACATTTTTAGCCCAACAGAAAACAAAGAGAAGTGCAGCGAAGCACGTGTAAGAAGTGCCAGCGAGTGTGGGCGTGTGATAGTATGTTGCTTCAACCTCACTCTCCCGCAGTGGCCGTCTACTCTTTAAGACAGTCAGTGAAAAATGCTGAGCCCTCTGCTTTTACGTATATTATCTATAAATTCAACAAACAAGACAGAACACCGCTATCCACCCAATAATTCAAACTGATCCATCAGCGCGACTGAAGACTATTTTTATTTACACAAATCAAGGAACCAGGATACTCTGGAAACAAAATAAAAGGTAGTCTATATAAAAGGACATATATGTGCACATTGTTAGATTCCGGTGATTGACGCACAATACCTATTGCTAGTCAAAATCCAGCACTCCGTCCTACGGGTAATGTCCCCTCGGGTCAACCGGTCTTACCGGCCGCTCCACCGACGTGGGTCCTACTCAGCTGGATGGCGAGGCGATGAGTCTAGTTCTACTACCTTGGGATGGTCCCGGTGGTCCGGCGTCCGTCCTACTTCCTTCCGTGGTCTGCCCAGCAGAGAAACCTATCTCCTAAGGCCAGGTCTAAATCACGGATCCCGCCATCTATGGGTAGCTCACCTCTAATGAATCTTGGCTCTTGTCACTGACTAGGTTAAATTTGGGGGCTCGGATATGTAAAAGCCCTTACAGGACATATTGTAAGTGGACTGCGTTAGAGTGACCCTTCAGAGCTAGGTGGTGGACACATGAAAGCCCTAAAACATTACGTCTAGGACGAGGTGGTAAACAGGGACATGACATTCTTCTGTTTTTATATGATGCTTTTTAATACAGGTTCGATAGCGTAAGCCTTGCACAGCGTCAATACATCATTCCCAATAATCATCAATAATCAAAGAATCATGGTTAAAATCATTGCAGTAAATCTGTCATAATAAAAGTTGAGATGGGTCTTACTGTGCCAGGTTCTTCAGGGGATGTCGGAAATGTTCCCAAAAAGAGGAGAGCTCGCATCGATTCCCATAAATTGGAAAAATCAAAATCAAGTCGGTATACCGAAAACTACGAAAAGTACTTAAATTGGGAGGCTGTATCAAATGCAGCCTAAAAGGAGACTATCCCAAAAAAGGGAAAAATCATGAATTAAAACACGGTAAACCGAAAACTACAAAAACCCCAAAATGGGAAAAAGTACAAATTGGAATACCGAAGTGTCCATTAATCAAACGAGTTAAAACCCGAAAAGTGCCCCTAAAAGTGAAGGAATCGAGGCGAGCTTTCCAAAAAGGAAAAAAAGCTAAAAGTGTCCAAAAATGCAATTTGGAGGAAGCCAGATGGGTCGCCCGGCCCGGCGATCACATCCAGCTTTCGGCTGCGAGGCAGAAGTGGGGAGGCCAAAAAGGAGAAGTGGTGGTGGCCGAGAGCAAAAAGGCCGAGCGGCCAACGCCCTGACTCCTCGGCTGGACAGAAGGAAAGTCATGTTCCCCTTTTGCCTTGGTCGCAGGGGGAGATCGGAAATGGAGAAAAGTCTCTTCTTTGTCGAATTGAGTTCTGTTTGGAGAGCTGGGAATGTTCTTTTCAGTCCAAACAGTTCAGAGGTCTTTCCTGTTGTCCATCCGATGCAACGTAGAAGTACGAAATCCCGTATAATAGCGAATTCAACATTGCTATATACCCTCGGTTTCGGGGTGGTTACCCCGTTGCTATAGCATTGCTATGGAGATACAACACATGACGTTATTCTCAACAATACATTGGTTGTTACACATGTGACCTTTGTACCAACTCTCAATTGGCCCAGTATACTTCTTGCTATCCTAAAACCGGCTGCATACGGAGTTTTTTGGATTCTTACCCCACATCCCGTTATTCCCCCACATCAGCACGCGCTGTGTCCACATTCGCAAGCGCATGATGTCCAAGGCTCCAAATAACAAGTTCCTCATCAGTGTCCTGTTGATGAAACCATTACACTCGTACTGGGAAGGTTTTAACTAACGCAGATGGTTGTCTAGAGTAGCCTTCCACTCTGCCATACCTGAATGTTGGTCAAAGGTCACCTATCCTTTTCACATGTTGATTTACACATCTGATTATTTATACACCATCACATTTCGTGAGTACTATCACAGATATGGTTTACATAAGCCATTACATTCCTGGTCTTCATTATACACCAGGTATACCCGGGGCCCTACGGTCCAGCCTTGCTTCTAACCCCTAACGGGGGGAAATACGCGGGGAAATAGATCCTCTAAGGGGGGGTTTCTACCTATTTTGACAACATGTATGCACTGATTACAAATACAGAACTATAATGCCCACGTTTAGACTTTCTCCATCAAACGCCATTTTGCTTTCCCCTCTTTCTTCTTCTTGTTCTTCTTTCTATTTCCAGCAGACTAGTAGAACATCTTAGGTGTATTGCTGCCCTCCACAGGTTCTTAATAGGATTTCCTTCTTCTGTCCTATGGCCCACACTATACTCTACAGTCCGGTAGGTGACAGTATGAACCTTTCAAGTCGTGGCTGCAAACTGCCAGTAAGAAGAAGAAGTAATAGAGCTGGTTGCTTGTTTCTCTCACGAGATCTGACAACATTAATAGTTTAAATAGAACAATTGACAGGTTGACAACATCCAAACAAACCAAGTCATCTCCAATACATCTCAACATTACACACATCCTCCAGGCTGAGTTAGTCTACATGATGAAGTAAGCTGGAAACTACATGTAAGACATACAAAGAAAACATTTACAAAATTGACTGCGATAACAAATAGAACAAAATACATACCCGCAAATATTAACTACATTTATTGTACCCAACTTTAGTGGAAGCATACATTGTTTATTGCATAAAAGTCTGGGGACATACATATAAAACAATCACACAACAATATTCATATTACACAAGAGAGTAATAAAGACAGTTAATAGAATGGATTATAAAGATCCAACAAATGATTAATAAAGTCACACATTTTTAAATTGTAGTAGGGAAAATTGTTTAAATCATGTATAAAGTAAATAATGATATGCTTCCAGAAGTGGTCCAGAAGATGTTTCAGATGTGAAGCAGTAAATATGAACTAAGAGGGATTTATGTGTACTCAAAAGCAAAGGTATGAACACATGTAAAACAAATATGTACATCATATAAAGGAGTTCATCTATGGAATCATCTACAATTAGAAAACAAAATATGTAACACGTGATTATTTGAAAAAACATATAAAACACTATTATGAATAAGTATTAAAGTGAATTGTGAATATCTACACTTAAAATATTTATTTTGTGCAACATATTGTATGTACTATTTATTCTCACCTTTTCAGTCAAATTGTTGTGTTCATTTCAAAGTACACAAATGTGTATATTAACTCATGTACTTGACTGTAATAAACACACTAATCTGAAGTGTCTAATCTATAAATGTAGAAGCATATTAACCAGATTGTTAGACAAACAACAATGTCACACATGTTATATGTGCTGATGTTGTTAGAAAGTCAAAATGAAAGTCTGGACAGTTTATTTCAAATCCTGCAGTTTAATTTGCTGCTGCTGTTCTCACCAGCACACTTGTGTTTCTTACACTGGTACTTAGAAGACAATCTTTCACCACACACACTGCAACTCAACACTTTCTCTCCTGGGTGTCTTCTCGTGTATACTGTACAAGCTTGTCGTTTATGAAAGCTTTTGTTGCAGTTTGAACAAGAGTATGGTTTTTCACCAGAGTGCTTTATCATGTGTAATTTTAAGTGTCGTCTTTCTATATAACTTTTACCACATACTGAACATATAAAAGGTTTTTCTCCAGTGTGTGTTAGCATGTGTACTTTTAATCTATGATTTATAACAAAGCTTTTACCACATTCTGAGCAGGAAAAAGGTTTTTCTCCAGTGTGTATTCTCATGTGTCCTTTGAAATGGGATCTTTGAGTAAAATCTTTACCGCAGATTGAACATGAAAAAGGTTTTTCTCCAGTGTGTATTCTCATGTGTGTTTTGAACTGGGATCTTTGAGTAAAACATTTAACGCATATTGAACATGAAAAAGTTTTTTCTCAAGTGTGTATTCTCATGTGCGCTGTGAGATTGTCCCTTCGATTAAAATCTTTACTGCAGATTGAACATGAAAAAGTTTTTTCTCAAGTGTGTATTCTCATGTGCGCTGTGAGATTGTTCCTTCGATTAAAATCTTTACTGCAGATTGAACATGAAAAAGGTTTTTCACCAGTGTGTGTTCTCATGTGTACTTTCAAACTTTGATTTCTTTCAAAAATTTTACCACATTCCGAGCAGGAAAAAGTTTTTTCTCCAGTGTGTATTTTCATGTGTCCTTTGAAATGGGGCCTTTGAGTAAAATCTTTACCGCAGATTGAACATGAAAAATGTTTTTCTCCAGTGTGTGTTCTCATGTGTACTTTCAGCATTTGTTTTAGTCTAAAATCTCTACCACATTCTGAGCAAGGAAAAGGTTTTTCTCCAGTGTGTGTTCTCATGTGTCTTTTCAGATGACTATGGAATTTAAAGGTTTTGTGACAGAGAGAAGATGTGAAGTGAGTGTTGTCAGTGTGACATGTCTTATCATCTTTAGAGTCTTCATCATCAGTGTCAGGAGAGTGTGACGTTGTGTCCTCACTATCTGATAGTGGAGCTAAGAGCTTGTCTGCTTGTGATCCTCCACAGTGGTCTCCATCAGCTTCTGTTGTCATGTGTTGTGTTGAGCTGCTGCTTGGAGGCTCCCCCCCTCCCCTCTCCTCACTTTCACCTTTCACCTCATCATCTTCACTCTTCACAGGGACACCAGTCACTGGCATCTTGGTGACATCAACCGCCTCCAGTCTTTCAAGATGCTCTCCCTGCTGACTGATGCTATGTTCCTTCTCTTTCTCTTTACTCTGAGGGCTCAGTGGATCCTCCTCTTCCTCTTTAAATCGGGGTGTCAGCGTGTCCTTCTCTTTGTCTTTAAAATGGGGGATCAGTGGGTATTCCTCTTCCTTCTTAATGTGGGAGGGCGGTGGCTCCTCCGTCCGCATCCTGAAGCTCCACTTCTGTTGCTCAGGGTGAAGATGTTCTTCACAGACGTCTGCAAGACAAACACAGCATCTCTGCTCAGTCACACAATGCATTCAGTACTTTTACATGCACTTAGGAAAAACAAGTTATTGTAAGAACTGTCTTGAAATCTCAGTGACGCACAAACACGCTGCTCTTAACAACATTATTCACAGGAAAAGAAAAAAACAAACCAGGACGACAGGACTTTTTACTATGGATAGACGATATGGTTCAAAATTGATTTTGCGATACATTAAATCATAAAGAATTACTGATAGAACCATTTTAAAACAGGCTACACAGGATCCTATTTAGTTGCTGAAATATGCACTAAATATTACATCAATTCCAGTATTATTTTCTGAAATAAAGTAACCAGATATTAGCAGTAAATAAACAAGTACATTAATAATAATTGTTTCGACAAAATAATACAATTAGAAAAGACACAATATGTTACTGCATATGTCAGCTGCCAAATTAAGAGCCTTTGTAAACAGTTTTGAAATTGTTCTATCATGAATCATATACCAAATGATATATCGTGACATATATTGTTATTAGGATATAGATTTGAGGTCATATCACTCATACCAAACATTGGTTCGCCGAGTCATTTTGTTTAGTTCACCAAATATATTTATTTTTTTATAATCTTCAGATGTGTGTGTATTAAGGGTGTAACGGTACGTGTATTTGTATTGAACCGTTTCGATACGGGGGTTACGGTTCGGTTTGGAGGTGTATCGAACAAGTTTCCACACGGACATATTAAGTAGAGCACCACACGTTGTGTCAAAAATGCACACTGAGGCACAACACACAGCATGCTAACAACGACCGACCTACTACAAAGTGTAAAAGCCAGAGCTGGAAGACCCTCCTGCCTCGTTAAGATCTCCCGTTTGGGAACACTACGGCTTCGCAGTGCGATACAACAATGGATAACCGCTTCAACGAAGAGAAAGACAAACAAACACAGCTCCCACTGCATTCAAGCAGCTTCTCCTTGGCGACTCAGGCAGGGCTAAAGCGATAACAAATGTTGTTGGTGTTTTTATAGCAGCAGATTTAAGACCATATTGCATTAAAAACTACATTTTGACCCACTTCACGGTGGATTCTGATGCGTCATCTATGTTGCTGCTCCTCGATCTTAGCGCTGCTTTCGATACCGTCGATCATAGTATTTTATTAGAACGTATCAAAACAAGAATTGGTATGTCAGACTCAGCCCTGTCTTGGTTTAACTCTTATCTTACTGATAGGATGCAGTGTGTCTCCCATAACAATGTGACCTCGGACTACGTTAAGGTAACGTGTGGAGTTCCCCAGGGTTCGGTCCTTGGCCCTGCACTCTTCAGCATCTACATGCTGCCGCTAGGTGACATCATACGCAAATACGGTGTTAGCTTTCACTGTTATGCTGATGACACCCAACTCTACATGCCCCTAAAGCTGACCAACACGCCGGATTGTAGTCAGCTGCAGGCGTGTCTTAATGAAATTAAACAATGGATGTCCGCTAACTTTTTGCAATTCAACGCCAAAAAAACGGAAATGCTGATTATCGGTCCTGCTAGACACTGACCTCTATTTAATAATACAACTTTAACATTTGACAACCAAACAATTAAACAAGGTGACTGGGTAAAGAATCTTGGTATTATCTTTGACCCAACTCTCTCCTTTGAGCCACACATTAAAAGCGTTACTAAAACGGCCTTCTTTCATCTCTGTAATATCGCTAAAATTTGCTCTATGTTGTCCACTAAAGACCCCGAGATCATTAACCATGCGTTTGTTACCTCTCACTTCGATTACCGTAACGTATTATTTTCGGGTCTCCCCATGTCTAGCATTAAAAGATTACAGTTGGTACAAAATGCGGCTGCTAGACTTTTGACAAGAACAAGAAAGTTTGATCATGTTACGCCTAGACTGTATATACCTTTATATATATATATATATATATATATATATATATATATATATATATATATATATATATATATATATATATATATATATATATATATATATATATATATATACAGACAACAACCCTTGGTAACATTTACATATTTAATATTACACATAGTCAACACTCATTCACTTTGAGTAGCATACACATGCCACGTATTCATCAAAGGTTTTAAATAAACCTTGTAAACCGCAGTCCTGCCCTGGTTGTTGCCTCCTTCCCTTCTCTGGTACACAACAAAAAGTTTGGTTAAGAAACCAATTCTGAGCCATATCTTATTTCGTTTTTATTGTGTGTATATATATATATATATATATATATATATATATATATATATATGTATATATATATATATATATATATATATATATGATATATCTGCCCAGAGTCGGGACCCGGGGTGGACTGCTTGCCTGTGCATCGGTTAGGGACATCTCTGCGTTACTGACCTGTCTCCGATCGGGATGGTCTCCGGCTGGCCCCACTATGGACTGGACTCTCACTATTATGTTAGAAACTGGCTGGCCTGGGAACGCCTCGGGATCCCCCGGGAAGCGGCTGGGGAAAGGAAAGGCTGGGCTTCCCTTCTTAGGCTGCTGCCCCCGCAACCCGACCTCAGATATGCAGAAGAGGATGGACGGATGGATGTGTAACACAACTTGATGTTTCTTGAAAACAGCGTCCAGTAGTTGATGTTGTCGCTCCTTCTCCTCTTTTGTTGGACAAAGTTCCTCCTCGTACTCTGCTATCGTTTTTTTTTTCTAACATCACAAATATTTCTTCAACAGCAGCAGTTAGTCGCTGATTCACCAACACTCACATCATTTGTAATGTAGACATTTTCACACAATAAAAACACTTTACACTTACATTGGATCTCTGCTTTGATGTGTCGATCACTTCCGCCTCTCTTTGTTAGCAGCTAACAAGCTAAGCTAACCAGCAGGCTAGGCTAGCACGTCAAAGTGCACTCAGACTAATGTATCCGCATACAAACAATTAATAAGGACGTTTACTCTGTTAAACGACACACACGTGCACATGTACGTTGTAATTAAGACCTGTAACCATAATAACCAATACAACGTCTTGTTTTGTTCTACCTCCTGTGTGACGTCATCGAGGTGTTCTCAACCGCAGAACAAATGTTGGCCAAATACGTGTTTCACTGGGACAATAGTAGGTGGTGCACACTTCCTTCAAACACGTGTTTCACTGGGACAATAGTGAGTGGTGCACACCTCCTTCAAACACGTGTTTCACTGGGACAATAGTGAGTGGCGCACACTTCCTTCAAACACGTGTTTCACTGGGACAATAGTGAGTGGTGCACACTTCCTTCAAACACGTGTTTCACTGGGACAATAGTGAGTGGTGCACACTTCCTTCAAACACGTGTTTCACTGGGACAATAGTGAGTGGTACACACTTCCTTCAAACACGTGTTTCACTGGGACAATAGTGAGTGGTGCACACTTCCTCCAAACACGTGTTTCACTGGGACAATAGTGAGTGGTGCACACTTCCTTCAAACACGTGTTTCACTGGGACAATAGTGAGTGGTGCACACTTCCTTCAAACACGTGTTTCACTGGGACAATAGTGAGTGTTGCACACTTCCTTCAAACACGTGTTTCACTGGGACAATAGTGAGTGGTGCACACTTCCTTCAAACACGTGTTTCACTGGGACAATAGTGAGTGGTGCACACTTCCTTCAAACACGTGTTTCACTGGGACAATAGTGAGTGTTGCACACTTCCTTTGCCCGGCCACAGAAGACAAAAAAGAGTTGCTGGTGTAACAATAGGAAGAATATATTCCACTCCTCTCTTGTACACGCGGCTTATGAGGTAATATACATGATATATTTTCATATTATTTATCTTATTTACCTCATATGTTGTTCGAAGCTAACGTGCTAGCGTTAGCCCGCTAGCAGGCCTTTGTAGCAAATGCGAGCGTTTTTTTTGAGGAGTGTATTTTATATGTTCTCTGTGAGCATTATATTGACTTATTTAATAATTTAACTGTATTTTTGTTGTATATTACAGTCACGCTTAACATCATTGAATATTTGTTACTAGAAAGAAACGAACGTCTCGAAATTTAAGTCTGGAATAAGTCACATGGTATAATAATAATAATAATAATAATAATACATTTTATTTGGTATAGCACTTTTCAGTGTACTCAAAGATGCTTTACAGGATGAAAAAAATAATTATATTATTGTTATTGTAATGACAGTGTAATATAATGTATTATTGCAGTGGTCTGCTTTATGTTGGTGTCAACTTTATTAGCAATAAATACAAATGATGTTTGCACGCACTTCTATTACCTTGATAACATCCATCCATCCATTTTTCAACCGCTTGTCCCTATTTGAGGTTGCGGGGGGGGTGTTGGAGCCTATCTCAGCTGCATTTGGTGGACATATCATGGAAATTAAATCGACTGATGTTTGTTATTATGAATACACTATTTGCACAATTGTAAGCGATTAATGCTTATTCAGTCAGACTAAAATAAATATTTAATTAAATAAATGTTAAATATTAAAAATAGCTTTAATATACTGCACACAAAATGAATTTTGTTTGTAGTCGAATCATGAGGTACCCAAATATTCTAAAAATATGTTTATATTTATAAATTCGTATATATATATATATATATTTATGTCTATATATATATATATATATATATATAAATATAAATATATATATATATATATATATATATATATATATATACATATACATATATATATATATACTCGCTGGCACTTGTTCCACGTGCTTCGCTGCACTTCTGTTTGTTTTCTGCTGGGTTAAAAATGTTGCTTTCGCAGTAGGAAAAACAAGGAGAGGATATTGCGCGTAAAAGTAAAGCCAACGGACCACAGCTCTGTAGTCCTGGTCACCGTTGACGTGAGGTGGGACTATTTTGGAGGTGCACGTCAAGGTTGGCTGGTAGGTTGGTAGTGGGAGGAGCCAGTTGGCGTCACTTGATGCTGCAGCACAATGACACTTTTATACGTGCAGACTGACTTCATGCAGTCATGACGGTATTAAAATCCCAGCAGGAGGTTTTCTATAAGTTGTTACTTTTTAAACAATAATTAATGTAAATGCAGAAAATAGGATCAATGACACAATTCATAATAATCAATCACTGATGATTATTCCATGTGTAGAAGAACATCACCACAAAGTGGTGTCAGTCCACTTGGAAAATATTATATTTGATAGACTAAACAACATTTGACACATCATAGCTGAAGTTTGTTTGTGTTGTCTTGCGGACGTCCAACAGATGAACGCTCGTCAAGAAGAACGTCCCCTTCAGCAGCAGGAGGATCCACAGCCCCCCCACATTAAAGAGGAAGAGGAGGAAGTGTGGATCAGTCAGGAGGGAGAGTGTCCTGTAGGGCAGGAGGAGGCTGATGTCAGCAAGTTTCCACTGACTGTTGTCTCTGTGAAGACTGAAGAGCATGAAGACAAACCACCTGAGTCCTCACAGCTTCATCACAGTCCAAGTAAGCACAACATCCACATATCATCTAATACAATGTTTGTGACACATGTTCATCCGGGGGACACATTTATCACTAAAGATGGAGATATACTTGCTTTTTAACACCACCATTTAAAAATGAATGCTCATCAATCGTGTGAATAAGTGAAGTGAATTATATTTATATAGCACTTTTCTCTAGTGACTCAAAGCGCTTTTACATAGTGAAACCCGATATCTAAGTTACATTTAAACCAGTGTGGGTGGCACTGGGAGCAGGTGGGTAAAGTGTCTTGCCCAAAGACACAACGGCAGTGACTAGGATGGTGGAAGCGGGGATCGAACCTGGAACCCTCAAGTTCCTGGCACGGCCACTCTACCAACCGACAGCGCGCTTGCTTCCGCTGACGTGGCGGTCCTCAAGTGATGGCGGGATAAGAGCGCACCGTCACAATACACAAAACATCGGCAGAAAGCAATAATCTATAAAAAAATCAAGCAAACTGGAGTTTTGACCCAGAGAAGGCAGGTCGGTTATAAAACCAAAAACTCTGCATCCCAGGCACCCGCGGACTTAAGGAAATGCACGTTCTTTTTGATTTCAATGCGTATAAAGACATAAAAAGTGTATTAATGCCAACACTGGTTATTCATGTGATTATCAGACAGAAGTCATTTCCATTAGACAATATTCAAATATAGGTGGGAGTGTTGGAACCATACCAATACTTTGGTACCGGTACTAAAATTATTTTGGTACTTTTCTCAATAAAGGGGACCACAAAAATGGCATTATTGGTTTTATTTTAACAAAAAAACTTAAGATACATTAAACATATGTTTATTATTGCAGTTAAGTCCTTAATTAAAATAGTGAACATATTAGACAACTTGTCTTTTACTAGTAAGTAAACAAACAAATACTCCTAATTATTTAGCTGACATAAGCAGTAACATGAGGAGTCAGATGAGGTGGTTCGGGCATCTGGTCAGGATGCCACCCGAACGCCTCCCTAGGGAGGTGTTTAGGGCACGTCCAACCGGTAGGAGGCCACGGGGAAGACCCAGGACACGTTGGGAAGACTATCTCTCCCGGCTGGCCTGGGAACGCCTCGGGATCCCCCGGGAAGAGCTAGACGAAGTGGCTGGGGAGAGGGAAGTCTGGGTTTCCCTGCTTAGGCTGTTGCCCCCGCGACCCGACCTCGGATAAGCGGAAGATGATGGATGGATGGATGGATGGAAGCAGTAACATATTGTGTCATTTATACACCTATTATTTTGTCAACATTATTAAGGACAAGTGGTAGAAAATGAACTATTAATCTACTTGTTCATTTACTGTTAGTATCTGCTTATTTTCTATTTTAAAGGGGAACATTATCACAATTTCTGAAGGGTTAAAACCAATAAAAATCAGTTCCCAGTGGCTTATTTTATTTTTTGAAGTTTTTCTCAAAATTTTACCCATCACGCCATATCCCGAAAAACAGCTTCAAAGTTCCTGATTTTAACCGTCGTTATATCCCCCCGTCCATTATCCTGTGACGTTACAGCGTGATCACACAGAAACAAACATGGCGGATAGCACAGAAAGGTATAGCGATATTAGCTAGGATTCAGACTAGGATTTCAGCGCCGTGAGCGATTCAACAGATTACGCATTTATTGAAATGGATGGTTGGAGTGTGGAGGCAGGTAGTGAAAACTAAATTGAAGAAGAAACTGAAGCTATTGAGCCATATCATGACAGACAGCAGCAACGAGGACGAATTTGACGATCGCCTTCTAATCAACGTTTGGTAAGTGTTTGTTTGGCATTAAATGTGGGTGGAGGGAAAGGCTGGATGCAAATGTAGCTACAAATGAGGCATAATGATGCAATATGTACATACAGCTAGCCTAAAGAGCATGTTAGCATCGATTAGCTTGCAGTCATGCTGTGACCAAATATGTCTGATTAGCACATAAGTCAATA